>NW_027254397.1:300000-457822 GCF_044704955.1 Pristiophorus japonicus | reverse complement strand
AGCATCGTACTGTCGGAGGGGCAGCACTGAGGGAGCACCGCACTGTCCGAGGTGCAGTACTGAGGGAGCACCGCACTGTCGGAGGGGCAGTACTGAGGGAGCATCGTACTGTCGGAGGGGCAGTACTGAGGGAGCGCCGCACTGTCGGAGGAGCAGTACTGAGGGAGCGCCGCACTGTCGGAGGGGCAGTACTGAGGGAGCGCCGCACTGTCGGAGGCGCAGTACTGAGGGAGCGCCGCACTGTCGGAGGGGCAGTACTGAGGGAGCGCAGCACTGTCGGAGGGGCAGTACTGAGGGAGCGTCGTACTGTCGGAGGGGCAGTACTGAGGGAGCGCCGCACTGTCGGAGGGGCAGTACTGAGGGAGCGCCGCACTGTCGGAGGAACAGTACTGAGGGAGCGCCGCACTGTCGGAGGGGCAGTACTGAGGGAGCGCCGCACTGTCGGAGGGGCAGTACTGAGGGAGCTACGTACTGTCCGAGGGGCAGTACTGAGGGAGCGCCGCACTCTCGGAGGGGCAGTACTGAGGGAGCATCATACTGTCGGAGGGGCAGTACTGAGGGAGCGCCGCACTGTCGGAGGGGCAGTACTGAGGGAGCACCGCACTGTCGGAGGGACAGTACTGAGGGAGTGCTGCACTGTCAGAGGGGCAGTACTGAGGGAGCATCGCACTGTCGGAGGGGCACAACTGAGTGAGCACTACACTGTCGGAGGGGTGGTACTGAGGGAGCACTACATTGTCGGAGGGGCAGTACTGAGGGAGCATCGTACTGTCGGAGGGGCAGTACTGAGGGAGCACCGCACTGTCGGAGGGGCAGTACTGAGGGAGCTTCGTACTGTCGGAGGGGCAGTACTGAGGGAGCGCCGCACTGTCGGAGGGCAGTACTGAGGGAGCGTCGTAGTGTCGGAGGGGCAGTACTGAGGGAGCGCCGCATTGTCGGAGGGGCAGTACTGAGGGAGCATCGTACTGTCGGAGGGGCAGTACTGAGGGAGCACCGCACTGTCGGAGGGGCAGTGCTGAGGGAGCACCGCACTGTCGGAGGGGCAGTACTGAGGGAGTGCTGCACTGTCAGAGGGGCAGTACTGAGGGAGCATCGTACTGTCGGAGGGGCAGTACTGAGGGAGCGTCGAACTGTCGGAGGGGCAGTGCTGAGGGATCGCCGCACTGTCGGAGGGGCAGTACTGAGGGAGCGCCGCACTGTCGGAGGAGCGGTACTGAGGGAGCGCCGCACTGTCGGAGGGGCAGTACTGAGGGAACGTCGTACTGTCGGAGGGGCAGTAGTGAGGGAGCGCCGCACTGTCGGAGGGGCAGTACTGAGGGAGCTACGTACTGTCGGAGGGGCAGTACTGAGGGAGCGCCGCACTGTCGGAGGGGCAGTACTGAGGGAGCTTCGTACTGTCGGAGGGGCAGTACTGAGGGAGCGCCGCATTGTCGGAGGGGCAGTACTGAGGGAGCATCGTACTGTCGGAGGGGCAGTACTGAGGGAGCACCGCACTGTCGGAGGGGCAGTACTGAGGGAGCACCGCACTGTCGGAGGGGCAGTACTGAGGGAGTGCTGCACTGTCAGAGGGGCAGTACTGAGGGAGCATCGCACTGTCGGAGGGGCACAACTGAGTGAGCACTACACTGTCGGAGGGGCGGTACTGAGGGAGCACTACACTGTCGGAGGGGCAGTACTGAGGGAGCATCGTACTGTCGGAGGGGCAGTACTGAGGGAGCTACGTACTGTCGGAAGGGCAATACTGAGGGAGCGCCGCACTGTCGGAGGGGCAGTACTGAGGGAGCACTGCACTGTCGGAGGGGCAGTACTGAGGGAGCTCCGCACTGTCGGAGGAGCAGTACTGAGGGAGCGCCGCACTGTCGGAGCGGCAGTACTGAGGGAGCGTCGTACTGTCGGAGGGGCAGTACTGAGGGAGCGCCGCACTGTCGGAGTGGCAGTACTGAGGGAGCGCCGCACTGTCGGAGGGGCAGTACTGAGGGAGCGCCGCACTGTCGGAGGGGCAGTACTGAGGGAGCGTCGTACTGTCGGAGGGGCAGTACTGAGGGAGCGTCGTACTGTCGGAGGGGCAGTACTGAGGGAGCGCCGCACTGTCGGAGGGGCAGTATTGAGGGAGCGCCGCACTGTCGGAAGGGCAGTACTGAGGGAGCGTCGTACTGTCGGATGGGCAGTACTGAGGGAGCACCGCACTGTCGGAGGGGCAGTACTGAGGGAGCGTCTTACTGTCGGAGGGGCAGTACTGAGGGAGCACCGCTCTGTCGGAGGGGCAGTACTGAGGGAGCGCCGCGCTGTCGGAGGGGCAGTACTGAGGGAGCGCCGCGCTGTCGGAGGGGCAGTACTGAGGGAGCGCTGCACTGTCGGAGGGGCAGTACTGAGGGAGCACCGCACTGTCGGAGGGGCAGTACTGAGGGAGCATCGTACTGTCGGAGGGGCAGTACTGAGGGAGCGCCGCACTGTCGGAGGGGCAGTACTGAGGGAGCATCGTACTGTCGGAGGGGCAGTACTGAGGGAGCGCCGCATTGTCGGAGGGGCAGTACTGAGGGAGCATCGTACTGTCGGAGGGGCAGTACTGAGGGAGCGCCGCACTGTCGGAGGGGCAGTACTGAGGGAGCACCGCACTGTCGGAGGGGCAGGACTGAGGGAGTGCTGCACTGTCAGAGGGGCAATACTGAGGGAGCATCGCACTGTCGGAGGGGCACTACTGAGTGAGCACTACACTGTCGGAGGGGCGGTACTGAGGGAGCACTACACTGTCGGAGGGGCAGTACTGAGGGAGCATCGTACTGTCGGAGGGGCAGTACTGAGGGAGCACCGCACTGTCGGAGGGGCAGTACTGAGGGAGCACCGCACTGTCGGAGGGGCAGTACTGAGGGAGCATCGTACTGTCGGAGGGGCAGTACTGAGGGAGCGCCGCACTGTCAGAGAGTCAGTACTGAGGGAGCACCGCACTGTCGGAGGAGCAGTACTGAGGGAGCACCGCACTGTCGGAGGGGCAGTACTGAGGGAGCGTCGTACTGTCGGAGGGGCAGTACTGAGGGAGCACCGCAATGTCGGAGGTGCAGCACTGAGGGAGCATCGTACTGTCGGAGGGGCAGTACTGTGGGAGCACTACACTGTCGGAGGGGCAGTACTGAGGGAGCATCGTACTGTCGGAGGGGCAGTACTGAGGGAGCATCGTACTGTCAGAGGGGCAGTACTGAGGGAGCTCTACACTGTCGGAGGGGCAGTACTGAGGGAGCACCACACTGTCGGAGGGGCAGTACTGAGGGAGCACTACACTGTCGGAGGGGCAGTACTGAGGGAGCACCGCACTGTCGGAGGGGCAGTACTGAGGCAGCACCGCACTGTCGGAGGGGCAGTACTGAGGGAGCGCTGCACTGTCGGAGAGTCAGTACTGAGGGAGCACCGCACTGTCGGAGGGGCAGTACTGAGGGAGCATCGTACTGTCGGAGGGGCAGTACTGAGGGAGCGCCGCACTGTTGGAGGGGCAGTATTGAGGGAGCGCCGCACTGTTGGATGGGCAGTACTGAGGGAGCGTCGTACTGTCGGAGGGGCAGTACTGAGGGAGCGCCGCACTGTCGGAGGGGCAGTACTGAGGGAGCGCCGCACTGTCGGAGGAGCAGTACTGAGGGAGCACCGCACTGTCGGAGGGGCAGTACTGAGGGAGCGTCGTACTGTCGGAGGGGCAGTACTGAGGGAGCGCCGCACTGTCGGAGGGGCAGTACTGAGGGAGCGTCGTACTGTCGGAGGGGCAGTACTGAGGGAGCACCGCACTGTCGGAGGGGCAGTACTGAGGGACACCGCACTGTCGGAGGGGCAGTACTGAGGGAGCGCCGCGCTGTCGGAGGGGCAGTACTGAGAGAGCGCTGCACTGTCGGAGGGGCAGTACTGAGGGAGCACCGCACTGTCGGAGTGGCAGTACTGAGGGAGCATCGTACTGTCGGAGGGGCAGTACTGAGGGAGCGCCGCACTGTCGGAGGGGCAGTACTGAGGGAGCATCGTACTGTCGGATGGGCAGTACTGAGGGAGCGCCGCATTATCGGAGGGGCAGTACTGAGGGAGCATCGTACTGTCGGAGGGGCAGTACTGAGGGAGCGCCGCACTGTCGGAGGGGCAGTACTGAGGGAGCACCGCACTGTCGGAGGGGCAGGACTGAGGGAGTGCTGCACTGTCGGAGGGGCAGTACTGAGGGAGCACTACACTGTCGGAGGGGCAGTACTGAGGGAGCATCGTACTGTCGGAGGGGCACTACTGAGTGAGCACGACACTGTCGGAGGGGCGGCACTGAGGGAGCACTACACTGTCGGAGGGGCAGTACTGAGGGAGCATCGTACTGTCGGAGGGGCAGTACTGAGGGAGCACCGCACTGTCGGAGGGGCAGTACTGAGGGAGCACCGCACTGTCGGAGGAGCAGTACTGAGGGAGCACCGCACTGTCGGAGGGGCAGTACTGAGGGAGCATCGTACTGCCAAGGGGCAGTGCTGAGGGAGCGCCGAACTCTCGGAGGGGCAGTACTGAGGGAGCGTCGTACTGTCGGAGGGGCAGTACTGAGGGAGCGCCGCACTGTCGGAGGGGCACTACTGAGGGAGCGCCGCACTGTCGGAGGGGCAGTACTGAGGGAGCGCCGCACTGTCGGAGGGGCAGTACTGAGGGAGCGCCGCACTGTCGGAGGGGCAGTACTGAGGGAGCGCTGCACTGTCGGAGAGTCAGTACTGAGGGAGCTCCGCACTGTCGGAGGAGCGGTACTGAGGGAGCGCCGCACTGTCGGAGCGGCAGTACTGAGGGAACGTCGTACTGTCGGAGGGGCAGTACTGAGGGAGCGCCGCGCTGTCGGAGGGGCAGTACTGAGGGAGCAACGTACTGTCGGAGGGGCAGTACTGAGGGAGCGCCGCACTGTCGGAGGGGCAGTACTGAGGGAGCATCGTACTGTCGGAGGGGCAGTACTGAGGGAGCACCGCACTGTCGGAGGGAAAGTACTGAGGGAGTGCTGCACTGTCAGAGGGGCAGTACTGAGGGAGCATCGCACTGTCGGAGGGGCAGTACTGAGGGAGCACCGCACTGTCGGAGGGGCAGTACTGAGGGAGCATCGTACTGTCGGAGGGGCAGTACTTACGGAGCGCCGCATTGTCGGAGGGGCAGTACTGAGGGAGCATCGTACTGTCGGAGGGGCAGTACTGAGGGAGCGCCACACTGTCGGAGGGGCAGTACTGAGGGAGCACCGCACTGTCGGAGGGGCAGTACTGAGGGAGTGCTGCACTGTCAGAGGGGCAGTACTGAGGGGGCATCGCACTGTCGGAGGGGCAGTACTGAGGGAGCACTACACTGTCGGAGGGGCAGTACTGAGGGAGCACCGCACTGTCGGAGGAGCAGTACTGAGGGAGCACCGCACTGTCGGAGGGGCAGTACTGAGGGAGCATCGTACTGTCGAAGGGGCAGTGCTGAGGGAGCGCCGCACTGTCGGAGGGGCAGTACTGAGGGAGCGTCGTACTGTCGGAGGGGCAGTACTGAGGGAGCGCCGCACTGTCGGAGAGGCAGTACTGAGGGAGTGCTGCACTGTCGGAGGAGCAGTACTGAGGGAGCGCCGCACTGTCGGAGGGGCAGTACTGAGGGAGCGCCGCACTGTCGGAGGGGCAGTACTGAGGGAGCGCCGCGCTGTCGGAGAGGCAGTACTGAGGGAGCGCCGCGCTGTCGGAGGGGTAGTACTGAGGGAGCACCGCACAGTCGGAGGGGCAGTACTGAGGGAGCACCGTACTGTCGGAGGGGCAGTACTGAGGGAGCACCGCTCTATCGGAGGGGCAGTACTGAGGGAGCGCCGCGCTGTCGGAGGGGCAGTACTGAGGGAGCGCTGCACTGTCGGAGGGGCAGTACTGAGGGAGCGCCGCACTGTCGGAGGGGCAGTACTGAGGGAGCATCGTACTGTCGGAGGGGCAGTACTGAGGGAGCGCCGCACTGTCGGAGGGGCAGTACTGAGGGAGCATCGTACTGTCGGAGGGGCAGTACTGAGGGAGCGCCGCACTGTCGGAGGGGCAGTACTGAGGGAGCACCGCACTGTCGGAGGGGCAGGACTGAGGGAGTGCTGCACTGTCAGAGGGGCAATACTGAGGGAGCATCGCACTGTCGGAGGGGCACTACTGAGTGAGCACTACACTGTCGGAGGGGAGGTACTGAAGGAGCACTACACTGTCGGAGGGGCAGTACTGAGGGAGCATCGTACTGTCGGAGGGGCAGTACTGAAGGAGCACCGCACTGTCGGAGGGGCAGTACTGAGGGAGCACCGCACTGTCGGAGGGGCAGTACTGAGGGAGCATCGTACTGTCGGAGGGGCAGTACTGAGGGAGCGCCGCACTGTCAGAGAGTCAGTACTGAGGGAGCACCGCACTGTCGGAGGAGCAGTACTGAGGGAGCACCGCACTGTCGGAGGGGCAGTACTGAGGGAGCGTCGTACTGTCGGAGGGGCAGTACTGAGGGAGCACCGCAATGTCGGAGGTGCAGCACTGAGGGAGCATCGTACTGTCGGAGGGGCAGTACTGTGGGAGCACTACACTGTCGGAGGGGCAGTACTGAGGAAGCATCGTACTGTCGGAGGGGCAGTACTGAGGGAGCGCCGCACTGTCAGAGAGTCAGTACTGAGGGAGCACCGCACTGTCGGAGGAGCAGTACTGAGGGAGCACCGCACTGTCGGAGGGGCAGTACTGAGGGAGCGTCGTACTGTCGGAGGGGCAGTACTGAGGGAGCACCGCAATGTCGGAGGTGCAGCACTGAGGGAGCATCGTGCTGTCGGAGGGGCAGTACTGTGGGAGCACTACACTGTCGGAGGGGCAGTACTGAGGGAGCATCGTACTGTCGGAGGGGCAGTACTGAGGGAGCATCGTACTGTCAGAGGGGCAATACTGAGGGAGCATCGCACTGTCGGAGGGGCACTACTGAGTGAGCACTACACTGTCGGAGGGGCGGTACTGAGGGAGCACTACACTGTCGGAGGGGCAGTACTGAGGGAGCATCGTACTGTCGGAGGGGCAGTACTGAGGGAGCACCGCACTGTCGGAGGGGCAGTACTGAGGGAGCACCGCACTGTCGGAGGGGCTGTACTGAGGGAGCATCGTACTGTCGGAGGGGCAGTACTGAGGGAGCGCCGCACTGTCAGAGAGTCAGTACTGAGGGAGCACCGCACTGTCGGAGGAGCAGTACTGAGGGAGCACCGCACTGTCGGAGGGGCAGTACTGAGGGAGCGTCGTACTGTCGGAGGGGCAGTACTGAGGGAGCACCGCAATGTCGGAGGTGCAGCACTGAGGGAGCATCGTACTGTCGGAGGGGCAGTACTGTGGGAGCACTACACTGTCGGAGGGGCAGTACTGAGGGAGCATCGTACTGTCGGAGGGGCAGTACTGAGGGAGCACCACACTGTCGGACGGGCAGTACTGAGGGAGCACCACACTGTCGGAGGGGCAGTACTGAGGGAGCACCGCACTGTCGGAGGGGCAGTACTGAGGGAGCGCTGCACTGTCGGAGAGTCAGTACTGAGGGAGCACCGCACTGTCGGAGGGGCAGTACTGAGGGAGCATCGTACTGTCGGAGGGGCAGTACTGAGGGAGCGCCGCACTGTCGGAGGGGCAGTACTGAGGGAGCGCCGCACTGTCGGAGGGGCAGTACTGAGGGAGCGCCGCACTGTCGGAGGGGCAGTACTGAGGGAGCGCCGCACTGTCGGAGGGGCAGTACTGAGGGAGCGCCGCACTGTCGGAGGGGCAGTACTGAGGGAGCGCCGCACTGTCGGAGGGGCAGTACTGAGGGAGCGCCGCACTGTCGGAGGGGCAGTACTGAGGGAGCGCTGCACTGTCGGAGGGGCAGTACTGAGGGAGCTCCGCACTGTCGGAGGAGCAGTACTGAGGGAGCGCCGCACTGTCGGAGCGGCAGTACTGAGGGAGCGTCGTACTGTCGGAGGGGCAGTACTGAGGGAGCGCCGCACTGTCGGAGTGGCAGTACTGAGGGAGCGCCGCACTGTCGGAGGGGCAGTGCTGAGGGAGCGCCGCACTGTCGGAGGGGCAGTACTGAGGGAGCGTCGTACTGTCGGAGGGGCAGTACTGAGGGAGCGTCGTACTGTCGGAGGGGCAGTACTGAGGGAGCGCCGCACTGTCGGAGGGGCAGTATTGAGGGAGCGCCGCACTGTCGGAAGGGCAGTACTGAGGGAGCGTCGTACTGTCGGAGGGGCAGTACTGAGGGAGCACCGCACTGTCGGAGGGGCAGTACTGAGGGAGCGTCGTACTGTCGGAGGGGCAGTACTGAGGGAGCACCGCTCTGTCGGAGGGGCAGTACTGAGGGAGCGCCGCGCTGTCGGAGGGGCAGTACTGAGGGAGCGCCGCGCTGTCGGAGGGGCAGTACTGAGGGAGCGCTGCACTGTCGGAGGGGCAGTACTGAGGGAGCACCGCACTGTCGGAGGGGCAGTACTGAGGGAGCATCGTACTGTCGGAGGGGCAGGACTGAGGGAGCGCCGCACTGTCGGAGGGGCAGTACTGAGGGAGCATCGTACTGTCGGAGGGGCAGTACTGAGGGAGCGCCGCATTGTCGGAGGGGCAGTACTGAGGGAGCATCGTACTGTCGGAGGGGCAGTACTGAGGGAGCGCCGCACTGTCGGAGGGGCAGTACTGAGGGAGCGCCGCACTGTCGGAGGGGCAGTACTGAGGGAGCACCGCACTGTCGGAGGGGCAGGACTGAGGGAGTGCTGCACTGTCAGAGGGGCAATACTGAGGGAGCATCGCACTGTCGGAGGGGCACTACTGAGTGAGCACTACACTGTCGGAGGGGCGGTACTGAGGGAGCACTACACTGTCGGAGGGGCAGTACTGAGGGAGCATCGTACTGTCGGAGGGGCAGTACTGAGGGAGCACCGCACTGTCGGAGGGGCAGTACTGAGGGAGCATCGTACTGTCGGAGGGGCAGTACTGAGGGAGCGCCGCACTGTCAGAGAGTCAGTACTGAGGGAGCACCGCACTGTCGGAGGAGCAGTACTGAGGGAGCACCGCACTGTCGGAGGGGCAGTACTGAGGGAGCGTCGTACTGTCGGAGGGGCAGTACTGAGGGAGCACCGCAATGTCGGAGGTGCAGCACTGAGGGAGCATCGTACTGTCGGAGGGGTAGTACTGTGGGAGCACTACACTGTCGGAGGGGCAGTACTGAGGGAGCATCGTACTGTCGGAGGGGCAGTACTGAGGGAGCATCGTCCTGTCAGAGGGGCAGTACTGAGGGAGCTCTACACTGTCGGAGGGGCAGTACTGAGGGAGCACCACACTGTCGGAGGGGCAGTACTGAGGGAGCACTACACTGTCGGAGGGGCAGTACTGAGGGAGCACCGCACTGTCGGAGGGGCAGTACTGAGGGAGCACCGCACTGTCGGAGGGGCAGTACTGAGGCAGCACCGCACTGTCGGAGGGGCAGTACTGAGGGAGCGCTGCACTGTCGGAGAGTCAGTACTGAGGGAGCACCGCACTGTCGGAGGGGCAGTACTGAGGGAGCATCGTACTGTCGGAGGGGCAGTACTGAGGGAGCGCCGCACTGTCGGAGGGGCAGTATTGAGGGAGCGCCGCACTGTTGGATGGGCAGTACTGAGGGAGCGTCGTACTGTCGGAGGGGCAGTACTGAGGGAGCGCCGCACTGTCGGAGGGGCAGTACTGAGGGAGCGCCGCACTGTCGGAGGAGCAGTACTGAGGGAGCACCGCACTGTCGGAGGGGCAGTACTGAGGGAGCGTCGTACTGTCGGAGGGGCAGTACTGAGGGAGCGTCGTACTGTCGGAGGGGCAGTACTGAGGGAGCACCGCACTGTCGGAGGGGCAGTACTGAGGGACACCGCACTGTCGGAGGGGCAGTACTGAGGGAGCGCCGCGCTGTCGGAGGGGCAGTACTGAGAGAGCGCTGCACTGTCGGAGGGGCAGTACTGAGGGAGCACCGCACTGTCGGAGTGGCAGTACTGAGGGAGCATCGTACTGTCGGAGGGGCAGTACTGAGGGAGCGCCGCACTGTCAGAGGGGCAGTACTGAGGGAGCATCGTACTGTCGGATGGGCAGTACTGAGGGAGCGCCGCATTATCGGAGGGGCAGTACTGAGGGAGCATCGTACTGTCGGAGGGGCAGTACTGAGGGAGCGCCGCACTGTCGGAGGGGCAGTACTGAGGGAGCACCGCACTGTCGGAGGGGCAGGACTGAGGGAGTGCTGCACTGTCGGAGGGGCAGTACTGAGGGAGCACTACACTGTCGGAGGGGCAGTACTGAGGGAGCATCGTACTGTCGGAGGGGCACTACTGAGTGAGCACTACACTGTCGGAGGGGCGGTACTGAGGGAGCACTACACTGTCGGAGGGGCAGTACTGAGGGAGCATCGTACTGTCGGAGGGGCAGTACTGAGGGAGCACCGCACTGTCGGAGGGGCAGTACTGAGGGAGCACCGCACTTTCGGAGGAGCAGTACTGAGGGAGCGCCGCACTCTCGGAGGGGCAGTACTGAGGGAGCGTCGTACTGTCGGAGGGGCAGTACTGAGGGAGCGCCGCACTGTCGGAGGGGCACTACTGAGGGAGCGCCGCACTGTCGGAGGGGCAGTACTGAGGGAGCGCCGCACTGTCGGAGGGGCAGTACTGAGGGAGCGCCGCACTGTCGGAGGGGCAGTACTGAGGGAGCGCTGCACTGTCGGAGAGTCAGTACTGAGGGAGCTCCGCACTGTCGGAGGAGCGGTACTGAGGGAGCGCCGCACTGTCGGAGCGGCAGTACTGAGGGAACGTCGTACTGTCGGAGGGGCAGTACTGAGGGAGCGCCGCGCTGTCGGAGGGGCAGTACTGAGGGAGCAACGTACTGTCGGAGGGGCAGTACTGAGGGAGCACCGCACTGTCGGAGGGGCAGTACTGAGGGAGCATCGTACTGTCGGAGGGGCAGTACTGAGGGAGCACCGCACTGTCGGAGGGAAAGTACTGAGGGAGTGCTGCACTGTCAGAGGGGCAGTACTGAGGGAGCATCGCACTGTCGGAGGGGCAGTACTGAGGGAGCGCCGCACTGTCGGAGGAGCGGTACTGAGGGAGCGCCGCACTGTCGGAGGGGCAGTACTGAGGGAACGTCGTACTGTCGGAGGGGCAGAAGTGAGGGAGCGCCGCACTGTCGGAGGGGCAGTACTGAGGGAGCTACGTACTGTCGGAGGGGCAGTACTGAGGGAGCGCCGCACTGTCGGAGGGGCAGTACTGAGGGAGCTTCGTACTGTCGGAGGGGCAGTACTGAGGGAGCGCCGCATTGTCGGAGGGGCAGTACTGAGGGAGCATCGTACTGTCGGAGGGGCAGTACTGAGGGAGCACCGCACTGTCGGAGGGGCAGTACTGAGGGAGCACCGCACTGTCGGAGGGGCAGTACTGAGGGAGTGCTGCACTGTCAGAGGGGCAGTACTGAGGGAGCATCGCACTGTCGGAGGGGCACAACTGAGTGAGCACTACACTGTCGGAGGGGCGGTACTGAGGGAGCACTACACTGTCGGAGGGGCAGTACTGAGGGAGCATCGTACTGTCGGAGGGGCAGTACTGAGGGAGCTACGTACTGTCGGAAGGGCAATACTGAGGGAGCGCCGCACTGTCGGAGGGGCAGTACTGAGGGAGCACTGCACTGTCGGAGGGGCAGTACTGAGGGAGCTCCGCACTGTCGGAGGAGCAGTACTGAGGGAGCGCCGCACTGTCGGAGCGGCAGTACTGAGGGAGCGTCGTACTGTCGGAGGGGCAGTACTGAGGGAGCGCCGCACTGTCGGAGTGGCAGTACTGAGGGAGCGCCGCACTGTCGGAGGGGCAGTACTGAGGGAGCGCCGCACTGTCGGAGGGGCAGTACTGAGGGAGCGTCGTACTGTCGGAGGGGCAGTACTGAGGGAGCGTCGTACTGTCGGAGGGGCAGTACTGAGGGAGCGCCGCACTGTCGGAGGGGCAGTATTGAGGGAGCGCCGCACTGTCGGAAGGGCAGTACTGAGGGAGCGTCGTACTGTCGGATGGGCAGTACTGAGGGAGCACCGCACTGTCGGAGGGGCAGTACTGAGGGAGCGTCTTACTGTCGGAGGGGCAGTACTGAGGGAGCACCGCTCTGTCGGAGGGGCAGTACTGAGGGAGCGCCGCGCTGTCGGAGGGGCAGTACTGAGGGAGCGCCGCGCTGTCGGAGGGGCAGTACTGAGGGAGCGCTGCACTGTCGGAGGGGCAGTACTGAGGGAGCACCGCACTGTCGGAGGGGCAGTACTGAGGGAGCATCGTACTGTCGGAGGGGCAGTACTGAGGGAGCGCCGCACTGTCGGAGGGGCAGTACTGAGGGAGCATCGTACTGTCGGAGGGGCAGTACTGAGGGAGCGCCGCATTGTCGGAGGGGCAGTACTGAGGGAGCATCGTACTGTCGGAGGGGCAGTACTGAGGGAGCGCCGCACTGTCGGAGGGGCAGTACTGAGGGAGCACCGCACTGTCGGAGGGGCAGGACTGAGGGAGTGCTGCACTGTCAGAGGGGCAATACTGAGGGAGCATCGCACTGTCGGAGGGGCACTACTGAGTGAGCACTACACTGTCGGAGGGGCGGTACTGAGGGAGCACTACACTGTCGGAGGGGCAGTACTGAGGGAGCATCGTACTGTCGGAGGGGCAGTACTGAGGGAGCACCGCACTGTCGGAGGGGCAGTACTGAGGGAGCACCGCACTGTCGGAGGGGCAGTACTGAGGGAGCATCGTACTGTCGGAGGAGCAGTACTGAGGGAGCACCGCACTGTCGGAGGAGCAGTACTGAGGGAGCGTCGTACTGTCGGAGGGGCAGTACTGAGGGAGCACCGCAATGTCGGAGGTGCAGCACTGAGGGAGCATCGTACTGTCGGAGGGGCAGTACTGTGGGAGCACTACACTGTCGGAGGGGCAGTACTGAGGGAGCATCGTACTGTCGGAGGGGCAGTACTGAGGGAGCATCGTACTGTCAGAGGGGCAGTACTGAGGGAGCTCTACACTGTCGGAGGGGCAGTACTGAGGGAGCACCACACTGTCGGAGGGGCAGTACTGAGGGAGCACTACACTGTCGGAGGGGCAGTACTGAGGGAGCACCGCACTGTCGGAGGGGCAGTACTGAGGCAGCACCGCACTGTCGGAGGGGCAGTACTGAGGGAGCGCTGCACTGTCGGAGAGTCAGTACTGAGGGAGCACCGCACTGTCGGAGGGGCAGTACTGAGGGAGCATCGTACTGTCGGAGGGGCAGTACTGAGGGAGCGCCGCACTGTTGGAGGGGCAGTATTGAGGGAGCGCCGCACTGTTGGATGGGCAGTACTGAGGGAGCGTCGTACTGTCGGAGGGGCAGTACTGAGGGAGCGCCGCACTGTCGGAGGGGCAGTACTGAGGGAGCGCCGCACTGTCGGAGGAGCAGTACTGAGGGAGCACCGCACTGTCGGAGGGGCAGTACTGAGGGAGCGTCGTACTGTCGGAGGGGCAGTACTGAGGGAGCGCCGCACTGTCGGAGGGGCAGTACTGAGGGAGCGTCGTACTGTCGGAGGGGCAGTACTGAGGGAGCACCGCACTGTCGGAGGGGCAGTACTGAGGGACACCGCACTGTCGGAGGGGCAGTACTGAGGGAGCGCCGCGCTGTCGGAGGGGCAGTACTGAGAGAGCGCTGCACTGTCGGAGGGGCAGTACTGAGGGAGCACCGCACTGTCGGAGTGGCAGTACTGAGGGAGCATCGTACTGTCGGAGGGGCAGTACTGAGGGAGCGCCGCACTGTCGGAGGGGCAGTACTGAGGGAGCATCGTACTGTCGGATGGGCAGTACTGAGGGAGCGCCGCATTATCGGAGGGGCAGTACTGAGGGAGCATCGTACTGTCGGAGGGGCAGTACTGAGGGAGCGCCGCACTGTCGGAGGGGCAGTACTGAGGGAGCACCGCACTGTCGGAGGGGCAGGACTGAGGGAGTGCTGCACTGTCGGAGGGGCAGTACTGAGGGAGCACTACACTGTCGGAGGGGCAGTACTGAGGGAGCATCGTACTGTCGGAGGGGCACTACTGAGTGAGCACGACACTGTCGGAGGGGCGGCACTGAGGGAGCACTACACTGTCGGAGGGGCAGTACTGAGGGAGCATCGTACTGTCGGAGGGGCAGTACTGAGGGAGCACCGCACTGTCGGAGGGGCAGTACTGAGGGAGCACCGCACTGTCGGAGGAGCAGTACTGAGGGAGCACCGCACTGTCGGAGGGGCAGTACTGAGGGAGCATCGTACTGCCAAGGGGCAGTGCTGAGGGAGCGCCGAACTCTCGGAGGGGCAGTACTGAGGGAGCGTCGTACTGTCGGAGGGGCAGTACTGAGGGAGCGCCGCACTGTCGGAGGGGCACTACTGAGGGAGCGCCGCACTGTCGGAGGGGCAGTACTGAGGGAGCGCCGCACTGTCGGAGGGGCAGTACTGAGGGAGCGCCGCACTGTCGGAGGGGCAGTACTGAGGGAGCGCTGCACTGTCGGAGAGTCAGTACTGAGGGAGCTCCGCACTGTCGGAGGAGCGGTACTGAGGGAGCGCCGCACTGTCGGAGCGGCAGTACTGAGGGAACGTCGTACTGTCGGAGGGGCAGTACTGAGGGAGCGCCGCGCTGTCGGAGGGGCAGTACTGAGGGAGCAACGTACTGTCGGAGGGGCAGTACTGAGGGAGCGCCGCACTGTCGGAGGGGCAGTACTGAGGGAGCATCGTACTGTCGGAGGGGCAGTACTGAGGGAGCACCGCACTGTCGGAGGGAAAGTACTGAGGGAGTGCTGCACTGTCAGAGGGGCAGTACTGAGGGAGCATCGCACTGTCGGAGGGGCAGTACTGAGGGAGCACCGCACTGTCGGAGGGGCAGTACTGAGGGAGCATCGTACTGTCGGAGGGGCAGTACTTACGGAGCGCCGCATTGTCGGAGGGGCAGTACTGAGGGAGCATCGTACTGTCGGAGGGGCAGTACTGAGGGAGCGCCACACTGTCGGAGGGGCAGTACTGAGGGAGCACCGCACTGTCGGAGGGGCAGTACTGAGGGAGTGCTGCACTGTCAGAGGGGCAGTACTGAGGGGGCATCGCACTGTCGGAGGGGCAGTACTGAGGGAGCACTACACTGTCGGAGGGGCAGTACTGAGGGAGCACCGCACTGTCGGAGGAGCAGTACTGAGGGAGCACCGCACTGTCGGAGGGGCAGTACTGAGGGAGCATCGTACTGTCGAAGGGGCAGTGCTGAGGGAGCGCCGCACTGTCGGAGGGGCAGTACTGAGGGAGCGTCGTACTGTCGGAGGGGCAGTACTGAGGGAGCGCCGCACTGTCGGAGAGGCAGTACTGAGGGAGTGCTGCACTGTCGGAGGAGCAGTACTGAGGGAGCGCCGCACTGTCGGAGGGGCAGTACTGAGGGAGCGCCGCACTGTCGGAGGGGCAGTACTGAGGGAGCGCCGCGCTGTCGGAGAGGCAGTACTGAGGGAGCGCCGCGCTGTCGGAGGGGTAGTACTGAGGGAGCACCGCACAGTCGGAGGGGCAGTACTGAGGGAGCACCGTACTGTCGGAGGGGCAGTACTGAGGGAGCACCGCTCTATCGGAGGGGCAGTACTGAGGGAGCGCCGCGCTGTCGGAGGGGCAGTACTGAGGGAGCGCTGCACTGTCGGAGGGGCAGTACTGAGGGAGCGCCGCACTGTCGGAGGGGCAGTACTGAGGGAGCATCGTACTGTCGGAGGGGCAGTACTGAGGGAGCGCCGCACTGTCGGAGGGGCAGTACTGAGGGAGCATCGTACTGTCGGAGGGGCAGTACTGAGGGAGCGCCGCACTGTCGGAGGGGCAGTACTGAGGGAGCACCGCACTGTCGGAGGGGCAGGACTGAGGGAGTGCTGCACTGTCAGAGGGGCAATACTAAGGGAGCATCGCACTGTCGGAGGGGCACTACTGAGTGAGCACTACACTGTCGGAGGGGAGGTACTGAAGGAGCACTACACTGTCGGAGGGGCAGTACTGAGGGAGCATCGTACTGTCGGAGGGGCAGTACTGAAGGAGCACCGCACTGTCGGAGGGGCAGTACTGAGGGAGCACCGCACTGTCGGAGGGGCAGTACTGAGGGAGCATCGTACTGTCGGAGGGGCAGTACTGAGGGAGCGCCGCACTGTCAGAGAGTCAGTACTGAGGGAGCACCGCACTGTCGGAGGAGCAGTACTGAGGGAGCACCGCACTGTCGGAGGGGCAGTACTGAGGGAGCGTCGTACTGTCGGAGGGGCAGTACTGAGGGAGCACCGCAATGTCGGAGGTGCAGCACTGAGGGAGCATCGTACTGTCGGAGGGGCAGTACTGTGGGAGCACTACACTGTCGGAGGGGCAGTACTGAGGAAGCATCGTACTGTCGGAGGGGCAGTACTGAGGGAGCGCCGCACTGTCAGAGAGTCAGTACTGAGGGAGCACCGCACTGTCGGAGGAGCAGTACTGAGGGAGCACCGCACTGTCGGAGGGGCAGTACTGAGGGAGCGTCGTACTGTCGGAGGGGCAGTACTGAGGGAGCACCGCAATGTCGGAGGTGCAGCACTGAGGGAGCATCGTGCTGTCGGAGGGGCAGTACTGTGGGAGCACTACACTGTCGGAGGGGCAGTACTGAGGGAGCATCGTACTGTCGGAGGGGCAGTACTGAGGGAGCATCGTACTGTCAGAGGGGCAATACTGAGGGAGCATCGCACTGTCGGAGGGGCACTACTGAGTGAGCACTACACTGTCGGAGGGGCGGTACTGAGGGAGCACTACACTGTCGGAGGGGCAGTACTGAGGGAGCATCGTACTGTCGGAGGGGCAGTACTGAGGGAGCACCGCACTGTCGGAGGGGCAGTACTGAGGGAGCACCGCACTGTCGGAGGGGCTGTACTGAGGGAGCATCGTACTGTCGGAGGGGCAGTACTGAGGGAGCGCCGCACTGTCAGAGAGTCAGTACTGAGGGAGCACCGCACTGTCGGAGGAGCAGTACTGAGGGAGCACCGCACTGTCGGAGGGGCAGTACTGAGGGAGCGTCGTACTGTCGGAGGGGCAGTACTGAGGGAGCACCGCAATGTCGGAGGTGCAGCACTGAGGGAGCATCGTACTGTCGGAGGGGCAGTACTGTGGGAGCACTACACTGTCGGAGGGGCAGTACTGAGGGAGCATCGTACTGTCGGAGGGGCAGTACTGAGGGAGCACCACACTGTCGGACGGGCAGTACTGAGGGAGCACCACACCGTCGGAGGGGCAGTACTGAGGGAGCACCGCACTGTCGGAGGGGCAGTACTGAGGGAGCGCTGCACTGTCGGAGAGTCAGTACTGAGGGAGCACCGCACTGTCGGAGGGGCAGTACTGAGGGAGCATCGTACTGTCGGAGGGGCAGTACTGAGGGAGCGCCGCACTGTCGGAGGGGCAGTACTGAGGGAGCGCCGCACTGTCGGAGGGGCAGTACTGAGGGAGCGCCGCACTGTCGGAGGGGCAGTACTGAGGGAGCGCCGCACTGTCGGAGGGGCAGTACTGAGGGAGCGCCGCACTGTCGGAGGGGCAGTACTGAGGGAGCGCCGCACTGTCGGAGGGGCAGTACTGAGGGAGCGCCGCACTGTCGGAGGGGCAGTACTGAGGGAGCGCTGCACTGTCGGAGGGGCAGTACTGAGGGAGCTCCGCACTGTCGGAGGAGCAGTACTGAGGGAGCGCCGCACTGTCGGAGCGGCAGTACTGAGGGAGCGTCGTACTGTCGGAGGGGCAGTACTGAGGGAGCGCCGCACTGTCGGAGTGGCAGTACTGAGGGAGCGCCGCACTGTCGGAGGGGCAGTGCTGAGGGAGCGCCGCACTGTCGGAGGGGCAGTACTGAGGGAGCGTCGTACTGTCGG
This sequence comes from Pristiophorus japonicus, assembly GCF_044704955.1. Lineage (NCBI taxonomy): Eukaryota > Metazoa > Chordata > Chondrichthyes > Pristiophoridae > Pristiophorus > Pristiophorus japonicus. The sequence continues at coordinate 439,992 of NW_027254397.1, read as the reverse complement.
AGGGGCAGTACTGAGGGAGCGTCGTACTGTCGGAGGGGCAGTACTGAGGGAGCGCCGCACTGTCGGAGGGGCAGTATTGAGGGAGCGCCGCACTGTCGGAAGGGCAGTACTGAGGGAGCGTCGTACTGTCGGAGGGGCAGTACTGAGGGAGCACCGCACTGTCGGAGGGGCAGTACTGAGGGAGCGTCGTACTGTCGGAGGGGCAGTACTGAGGGAGCACCGCTCTGTCGGAGGGGCAGTACTGAGGGAGCGCCGCGCTGTCGGAGGGGCAGTACTGAGGGAGCGCCGCGCTGTCGGAGGGGCAGTACTGAGGGAGCGCTGCACTGTCGGAGGGGCAGTACTGAGGGAGCACCGCACTGTCGGAGGGGCAGTACTGAGGGAGCATCGTACTGTCGGAGGGGCAGGACTGAGGGAGCGCCGCACTGTCGGAGGGGCAGTACTGAGGGAGCATCGTACTGTCGGAGGGGCAGTACTGAGGGAGCGCCGCATTGTCGGAGGGGCAGTACTGAGGGAGCATCGTACTGTCGGAGGGGCAGTACTGAGGGAGCGCCGCACTGTCGGAGGGGCAGTACTGAGGGAGCGCCGCACTGTCGGAGGGGCAGTACTGAGGGAGCACCGCACTGTCGGAGGGGCAGGACTGAGGGAGTGCTGCACTGTCAGAGGGGCAATACTGAGGGAGCATCGCACTGTCGGAGGGGCACTACTGAGTGAGCACTACACTGTCGGAGGGGCGGTACTGAGGGAGCACTACACTGTCGGAGGGGCAGTACTGAGGGAGCATCGTACTGTCGGAGGGGCAGTACTGAGGGAGCACCGCACTGTCGGAGGGGCAGTACTGAGGGAGCACCGCACTGTCGGAGGGGCAGTACTGAGGGAGCATCGTACTGTCGGAGGGGCAGTACTGAGGGAGCGCCGCACTGTCAGAGAGTCAGTACTGAGGGAGCACCGCACTGTCGGAGGAGCAGTACTGAGGGAGCACCGCACTGTCGGAGGGGCAGTACTGAGGGAGCGTCGTACTGTCGGAGGGGCAGTACTGAGGGAGCACCGCAATGTCGGAGGTGCAGCACTGAGGGAGCATCGTACTGTCGGAGGGGTAGTACTGTGGGAGCACTACACTGTCGGAGGGGCAGTACTGAGGGAGCATCGTACTGTCGGAGGGGCAGTACTGAGGGAGCATCGTCCTGTCAGAGGGGCAGTACTGAGGGAGCTCTACACTGTCGGAGGGGCAGTACTGAGGGAGCACCACACTGTCGGAGGGGCAGTACTGAGGGAGCACTACACTGTCGGAGGGGCAGTACTGAGGGAGCACCGCACTGTCGGAGGGGCAGTACTGAGGGAGCACCGCACTGTCGGAGGGGCAGTACTGAGGCAGCACCGCACTGTCGGAGGGGCAGTACTGAGGGAGCGCTGCACTGTCGGAGAGTCAGTACTGAGGGAGCACCGCACTGTCGGAGGGGCAGTACTGAGGGAGCATCGTACTGTCGGAGGGGCAGTACTGAGGGAGCGCCGCACTGTCGGAGGGGCAGTATTGAGGGAGCGCCGCACTGTTGGATGGGCAGTACTGAGGGAGCGTCGTACTGTCGGAGGGGCAGTACTGAGGGAGCGCCGCACTGTCGGAGGGGCAGTACTGAGGGAGCGCCGCACTGTCGGAGGAGCAGTACTGAGGGAGCACCGCACTGTCGGAGGGGCAGTACTGAGGGAGCGTCGTACTGTCGGAGGGGCAGTACTGAGGGAGCGTCGTACTGTCGGAGGGGCAGTACTGAGGGAGCACCGCACTGTCGGAGGGGCAGTACTGAGGGACACCGCACTGTCGGAGGGGCAGTACTGAGGGAGCGCCGCGCTGTCGGAGGGGCAGTACTGAGAGAGCGCTGCACTGTCGGAGGGGCAGTACTGAGGGAGCACCGCACTGTCGGAGTGGCAGTACTGAGGGAGCATCGTACTGTCGGAGGGGCAGTACTGAGGGAGCGCCGCACTGTCAGAGGGGCAGTACTGAGGGAGCATCGTACTGTCGGATGGGCAGTACTGAGGGAGCGCCGCATTATCGGAGGGGCAGTACTGAGGGAGCATCGTACTGTCGGAGGGGCAGTACTGAGGGAGCGCCGCACTGTCGGAGGGGCAGTACTGAGGGAGCACCGCACTGTCGGAGGGGCAGGACTGAGGGAGTGCTGCACTGTCGGAGGGGCAGTACTGAGGGAGCACTACACTGTCGGAGGGGCAGTACTGAGGGAGCATCGTACTGTCGGAGGGGCACTACTGAGTGAGCACTACACTGTCGGAGGGGCGGTACTGAGGGAGCACTACACTGTCGGAGGGGCAGTACTGAGGGAGCATCGTACTGTCGGAGGGGCAGTACTGAGGGAGCACCGCACTGTCGGAGGGGCAGTACTGAGGGAGCACCGCACTTTCGGAGGAGCAGTACTGAGGGAGCGCCGCACTCTCGGAGGGGCAGTACTGAGGGAGCGTCGTACTGTCGGAGGGGCAGTACTGAGGGAGCGCCGCACTGTCGGAGGGGCACTACTGAGGGAGCGCCGCACTGTCGGAGGGGCAGTACTGAGGGAGCGCCGCACTGTCGGAGGGGCAGTACTGAGGGAGCGCCGCACTGTCGGAGGGGCAGTACTGAGGGAGCGCTGCACTGTCGGAGAGTCAGTACTGAGGGAGCTCCGCACTGTCGGAGGAGCGGTACTGAGGGAGCGCCGCACTGTCGGAGCGGCAGTACTGAGGGAACGTCGTACTGTCGGAGGGGCAGTACTGAGGGAGCGCCGCGCTGTCGGAGGGGCAGTACTGAGGGAGCAACGTACTGTCGGAGGGGCAGTACTGAGGGAGCGCCGCACTGTCGGAGGGGCAGTACTGAGGGAGCATCGTACTGTCGGAGGGGCAGTACTGAGGGAGCACCGCACTGTCGGAGGGAAAGTACTGAGGGAGTGCTGCACTGTCAGAGGGGCAGTACTGAGGGAGCATCGCACTGTCGGAGGGGCAGTACTGAGGGAGCACCGCACTGTCGGAGGGGCAGTACTGAGGGAGCATCGTACTGTCGGAGGGGCAGTACTTAGGGAGCGCCGCATTGTCGGAGGGGCAGTACTGAGGGAGCATCGTACTGTCGGAGGGGCAGTACTGAGGGAGCGCCACACTGTCGGAGGGGCAGTACTGAGGGAGCACCGCACTGTCGGAGGGGCAGTACTGAGGGAGTGCTGCACTGTCAGAGGGGCAGTACTGAGGGGGCATCGCACTGTCGGAGGGGCACTACTGAGGGAGCGCCGCACTGTCGGAGAGGCAGTACTGAGGGAGTGCTGCACTGTCGGAGGAGCAGTACTGAGGGAGCGCCGCACTGTCGGAGGGGCAGTACTGAGGGAGCGCCGCACTGTCGGAGGGGCAGTACTGAGGGAGCGCCGCGCTGTCGGAGAGGCAGTACTGAGGGAGCGCCGCGCTGTCGGAGGGGTAGTACTGAGGGAGCACCGCACAGTCGGAGGGGCAGTACTGAGGGAGCACCGTACTGTCGGAGGGGCAGTACTGAGGGAGCACCGCTCTGTCGGAGGGGCAGTACTGAGGGAGCGCCGCGCTGTCGGAGGGGCAGTACTGAGGGAGCGCTGCACTGTCGGAGGGGCAGTACTGAGGGAGCGCCGCACTGTCGGAGGGGCAGTACTGAGGGAGCATCGTACTGTCGGAGGGGCAGTACTGAGGGAGCGCCGCACTGTCGGAGGGGCAGTACTGAGGGAGCATCGTACTGTCGGAGGGGCAGTACTGAGGGAGCGCCGCATTGTCGGAGGGGCAGTACTGAGGGAGCATCGTACTGTCGGAGGGGCAGTACTGAGGGAGCGCCGCACTGTCGGAGGGGCAGTACTGAGGGAGCACCGCACTGTCGGAGGGGCAGGACTGAGGGAGTGCTGCACTGTCAGAGGGGCAATACTGAGGGAGCATCGCACTGTCGGAGGGGCACTACTGAGTGAGCACTACACTGTCGGAGGGGAGGTACTGAAGGAGCACTACACTGTCGGAGGGACAGTACTGAGGGAGCATCGTACTGTCGGAGGGGCAGTACTGAAGGAGCACCGCACTGTCGGAGGGGCAGTACTGAGGGAGCACCGCACTGTCGGAGGGGCAGTACTGAGGGAGCATCGTACTGTCGGAGGGGCAGTACTGAGGGAGCATCGTACTGTCGGAGGGGCAGTACTGAAGGAGCACCGCACTGTCAGAGGGGCAGTACTGAGGGAGCATCGCACTGTCGGAGGGGCAGTACTGAGGGAGCACCGCACTGTCGGAGGGGCAGTACTGAGGGAGCATCGTACTGTCGGAGGGGCAGTACTTAGGGAGCGCCGCATTGTCGGAGGGGCAGTACTGAGGGAGCATCGTACTGTCGGAGGGGCAGTACTGAGGGAGCGCCACACTGTCGGAGGGGCAGTACTGAGGGAGCACCGCACTGTCGGAGGGGCAGTACTGAGGGAGTGCTGCACTGTCAGAGGGGCAGTACTGAGGGGGCATCGCACTGTCGGAGGGGCACTACTGAGGGAGCGCCGCACTGTCGGAGAGGCAGTACTGAGGGAGTGCTGCACTGTCGGAGGAGCAGTACTGAGGGAGCGCCGCACTGTCGGAGGGGCAGTACTGAGGGAGCGCCGCACTGTCGGAGGGGCAGTACTGAGGGAGCGCCGCGCTGTCGGAGAGGCAGTACTGAGGGAGCGCCGCGCTGTCGGAGGGGTAGTACTGAGGGAGCACCGCACAGTCGGAGGGGCAGTACTGAGGGAGCACCGTACTGTCGGAGGGGCAGTACTGAGGGAGCACCGCTCTGTCGGAGGGGCAGTACTGAGGGAGCGCCGCGCTGTCGGAGGGGCAGTACTGAGGGAGCGCTGCACTGTCGGAGGGGCAGTACTGAGGGAGCGCCGCACTGTCGGAGGGGCAGTACTGAGGGAGCATCGTACTGTCGGAGGGGCAGTACTGAGGGAGCGCCGCACTGTCGGAGGGGCAGTACTGAGGGAGCATCGTACTGTCGGAGGGGCAGTACTGAGGGAGCGCCGCATTGTCGGAGGGGCAGTACTGAGGGAGCATCGTACTGTCGGAGGGGCAGTACTGAGGGAGCGCCGCACTGTCGGAGGGGCAGTACTGAGGGAGCACCGCACTGTCGGAGGGGCAGGACTGAGGGAGTGCTGCACTGTCAGAGGGGCAATACTGAGGGAGCATCGCACTGTCGGAGGGGCACTACTGAGTGAGCACTACACTGTCGGAGGGGAGGTACTGAAGGAGCACTACACTGTCGGAGGGACAGTACTGAGGGAGCATCGTACTGTCGGAGGGGCAGTACTGAAGGAGCACCGCACTGTCGGAGGGGCAGTACTGAGGGAGCACCGCACTGTCGGAGGGGCAGTACTGAGGGAGCATCGTACTGTCGGAGGGGCAGTACTGAGGGAGCATCGTACTGTCGGAGGGGCAGTACTGAAGGAGCACCGCACTGTCGGAGGGGCAGTACTGAGGGAGCACCGCACTGTCGGAGGGGCAGTACTGAGGGAGCACCGTACTGTCGGAGGGGCAGTACTGAGGGAGCACCGCTCTATCGGAGGGGCAGTACTGAGGGAGCGCCGCGCTGTCGGAGGGGCAGTACTGAGGGAGCGCTGCACTGTCGGAGGGGCAGTACTGAGGGAGCGCCGCACTGTCGGAGGGGCAGTACTGAGGGAGCATCGTACTGTCGGAGGGGCAGTACTGAGGGAGCGCCGCACTGTCGGAGGGGCAGTACTGAGGGAGCATCGTACTGTCGGAGGGGCAGTACTGAGGGAGCGCCGCATTGTCGGAGGGGCAGTACTGAGGGAGCATCGTACTGTCGGAGGGGCAGTACTGAGGGAGCGCCGCACTGTCGGAGGGGCAGTACTGAGGGAGCACCGCACTGTCGGAGGGGCAGGACTGAGGGAGTGCTGCACTGTCAGAGGGGCAATACTGAGGGAGCATCGCACTGTCGGAGGGGCACTACTGAGTGAGCACTACACTGTCGGAGGGGAGGTACTGAAGGAGCACTACACTGTCGGAGGGGCAGTACTGAGGGAGCATCGTACTGTCGGAGGGGCAGTACTGAAGGAGCACCGCACTGTCGGAGGGGCAGTACTGAGGGAGCACCGCACTGTCGGAGGGGCAGTACTGAGGGAGCATCGTACTGTCGGAGGGGCAGTACTGAGGGAGCGCCGCACTGTCAGAGAGTCAGTACTGAGGGAGCACCGCACTGTCGGAGGAGCAGTACTGAGGGAGCACCGCACTGTCGGAGGGGCAGTACTGAGGGAGCGTCGTACTGTCGGAGGGGCAGTACTGAGGGAGCACCGCAATGTCGGAGGTGCAGCACTGAGGGAGCATCGTACTGTCGGAGGGGCAGTACTGTGGGAGCACTACACTGTCGGAGGGGCAGTACTGAGGGAGCATCGTACTGTCGGAGGGGCAGTACTGAGGGAGCGCCGCACTGTCAGAGAGTCAGTACTGAGGGAGCACCGCACTGTCGGAGGAGCAGTACTGAGGGAGCACCGCACTGTCGGAGGGGCAGTACTGAGGGAGCGTCGTACTGTCGGAGGGGCAGTACTGAGGGAGCACCGCAATGTCGGAGGTGCAGCACTGAGGGAGCATCGTGCTGTCGGAGGGGCAGTACTGTGGGAGCACTACACTGTCGGAGGGGCAGTACTGAGGGAGCATCGTACTGTCGGAGGGGCAGTACTGAGGGAGCATCGTACTGTCAGAGGGGCAATACTGAGGGAGCATCGCACTGTCGGAGGGGCACTACTGAGTGAGCACTACACTGTCGGAGGGGCGGTACTGAGGGAGCACTACACTGTCGGAGGGGCAGTACTGAGGGAGCATCGTACTGTCGGAGGGGCAGTACTGAGGGAGCACCGCACTGTCGGAGGGGCAGTACTGAGGGAGCACCGCACTGTCGGAGGGGCTGTACTGAGGGAGCATCGTACTGTCGGAGGGGCAGTACTGAGGGAGCGCCGCACTGTCAGAGAGTCAGTACTGAGGGAGCACCGCACTGTCGGAGGAGCAGTACTGAGGGAGCACCGCACTGTCGGAGGGGCAGTACTGAGGGAGCGTCGTACTGTCGGAGGGGCAGTACTGAGGGAGCACCGCAATGTCGGAGGTGCAGCACTGAGGGAGCATCGTACTGTCGGAGGGGCAGTACTGTGGGAGCACTACACTGTCGGAGGGGCAGTACTGAGGGAGCATCGTACTGTCGGAGGGGCAGTACTGAGGGAGCATCGTACTGTCAGAGGGGCAGTACTGAGGGAGCTCTACACTGTCGGAGGGGCAGTACTGAGGGAGCACCACACTGTCGGAGGGGCAGTACTGAGGGAGCACCACACTGTCGGACGGGCAGTACTGAGGGAGCACCACACTGTCGGAGGGGCAGTACTGAGGGAGCATCGTACTGTCGGAGGGGCAGTACTGAGGGAGCGCCGCATTGTCGGAGGGGCAGTACTGAGGGAGCATCGTACTGTCGGAGGGGCAGTACTGAGGGAGCGCCGCACTGTCGGAGGGGCAGTACTGAGGGAGCACCGCACTGTCGGAGGGGCAGGACTGAGGGAGTGCTGCACTGTCAGAGGGGCAATACTGAGGGAGCATCGCACTGTCGGAGGGGCACTACTGAGTGAGCACTACACTGTCGGAGGGGAGGTACTGAAGGAGCACTACACTGTCGGAGGGACAGTACTGAGGGAGCATCGTACTGTCGGAGGGGCAGTACTGAAGGAGCACCGCACTGTCGGAGGGGCAGTACTGAGGGAGCACCGCACTGTCGGAGGGACAGTACTGAGGGAGCATCGTACTGTCGGAGGGGCAGTACTGAGGGAGCATCGTACTGTCGGAGGGGCAGTACTGAAGGAGCACCGCACTGTCGGAGGGGCAGTACTGAGGGAGCACCGCACTGTCGGAGGGGCAGTACTGAGGGAGCACCGTACTGTCGGAGGGGCAGTACTGAGGGAGCACCGCTCTATCGGAGGGGCAGTACTGAGGGAGCGCCGCGCTGTCGGAGGGGCAGTACTGAGGGAGCGCTGCACTGTCGGAGGGGCAGTACTGAGGGAGCGCCGCACTGTCGGAGGGGCAGTACTGAGGGAGCATCGTACTGTCGGAGGGGCAGTACTGAGGGAACGCCGCACTGTCGGAGGGGCAGTACTGAGGGAGCATCGTACTGTCGGAGGGGCAGTACTGAGGGAGCGCCGCATTGTCGGAGGGGCAGTACTGAGGGAGCATCGTACTGTCGGAGGGGCAGTACTGAGGGAGCGCCGCACTGTCGGAGGGGCAGTGCTGAGGGAGCACCGCACTGTCGGAGGGGCAGGACTGAGGGAGTGCTGCACTGTCAGAGGGGCAATACTGAGGGAGCATCGCACTGTCGGAGGGGCACTACTGAGTGAGCACTACACTGTCGGAGGGGAGGTACTGAAGGAGCACTACACTGTCGGAGGGGCAGTACTGAGGGAGCATCGTACTGTCGGAGGGGCAGTACTGAAGGAGCACCGCACTGTCGGAGGGGCAGTACTGAGGGAGCACCGCACTGTCGGAGGGGCAGTACTGAGGGAGCATCGTACTGTCGGAGGGGCAGTACTGAGGGAGCGCCGCACTGTCAGAGAGTCAGTACTGAGGGAGCACCGCACTGTCGGAGGAGCAGTACTGAGGGAGCACCGCACTGTCGGAGGGGCAGTACTGAGGGAGCGTCGTACTGTCGGAGGGGCAGTACTGAGGGAGCACCGCAATGTCGGAGGTGCAGCACTGAGGGAGCATCGTACTGTCGGAGGGGCAGTACTGTGGGAGCACTACACTGTCGGAGGGGCAGTACTGAGGGAGCATCGTACTGTCGGAGGGGCAGTACTGAGGGAGCGCCGCACTGTCAGAGAGTCAGTACTGAGGGAGCACCGCACTGTCGGAGGAGCAGTACTGAGGGAGCACCGCACTGTCGGAGGGGCAGTACTGAGGGAGCGTCGTACTGTCGGAGGGGCAGTACTGAGGGAGCACCGCAATGTCGGAGGTGCAGCACTGAGGGAGCATCGTGCTGTCGGAGGGGCAGTACTGTGGGAGCACTACACTGTCGGAGGGGCAGTACTGAGGGAGCATCGTACTGTCGGAGGGGCAGTACTGAGGGAGCATCGTACTGTCAGAGGGGCAATACTGAGGGAGCATCGCACTGTCGGAGGGGCACTACTGAGTGAGCACTACACTGTCGGAGGGGCGGTACTGAGGGAGCACTACACTGTCGGAGGGGCAGTACTGAGGGAGCATCGTACTGTCGGAGGGGCAGTACTGAGGGAGCACCGCACTGTCGGAGGGGCAGTACTGAGGGAGCACCGCACTGTCGGAGGGGCTGTACTGAGGGAGCATCGTACTGTCGGAGGGGCAGTACTGAGGGAGCGCCGCACTGTCAGAGAGTCAGTACTGAGGGAGCACCGCACTGTCGGAGGAGCAGTACTGAGGGAGCACCGCACTGTCGGAGGGGCAGTACTGAGGGAGCGTCGTACTGTCGGAGGGGCAGTACTGAGGGAGCACCGCAATGTCGGAGGTGCAGCACTGAGGGAGCATCGTACTGTCGGAGGGGCAGTACTGTGGGAGCACTACACTGTCGGAGGGGCAGTACTGAGGGAGCATCGTACTGTCGGAGGGGCAGTACTGAGGGAGCATCGTACTGTCAGAGGGGCAGTACTGAGGGAGCTCTACACTGTCGGAGGGGCAGTACTGAGGGAGCACCACACTGTCGGAGGGGCAGTACTGAGGGAGCACCACACTGTCGGACGGGCAGTACTGAGGGAGCACCACACTGTCGGAGGGGCAGTACTGAGGGAGCACCACACTGTCGGACGGGCAGTACTGAGGGAGCACCGCACTGTCGGAGGGGCAGTACTGAGGGAGCGCTGCACTGTCGGAGAGTCAGTACTGAGGGAGCACCGCACTGTCGGAGGGGCAGTACTGAGGGAGCATCGTACTGTCGGAGGGGCAGTACTGAGGGAGCGCCGCACTGTCGGAGGGGCAGTACTGAGGGAGCGCCGCACTGTCGGAGGGGCAGTACTGAGGGAGCGCCGCACTGTCGGAGGGGCAGTACTGAGGGAGCGCCGCACTGTCGGAGGGGCAGTACTGAGGCAGCGCCGCACTGTCGGAGGGGCAGTACTGAGGGAGCGCCGCACTGTCGGAGGGGCAGTACTGAGGGAGCGCCGCACTGTCGGAGGGGCAGTACTGAGGGAGCGCTGCACTGTCGGAGGGGCAGTACTGAGGGAGCTCCGCACTGTCGGAGGAGCAGTACTGAGGGAGCGCCGCACTGTCGGAGCGGCAGTACTGAGGGAGCGTCGTACTGTCGGAGGGGCAGTACTGAGGGAGCGCCGCACTGTCGGAGTGGCAGTACTGAGGGAGCGCCGCACTGTCGGAGGGGCAGTGCTGAGGGAGCGCCGCACTGTCGGAGGGGCAGTACTGAGGGAGCGTCGTACTGTCGGAGGGGCAGTACTGAGGGAGCGTCGTACTGTCGGAGGGGCAGTACTGAGGGAGCGCCGCACTGTCGGAGGGGCAGTATTGAGGGAGCGCCGCACTGTCGGAAGGGCAGTACTGAGGGAGCGTCGTACTGTCGGAGGGGCAGTACTGAGGGAGCACCGCACTGTCGGAGGGGCAGTACTGAGGGAGCGTCGTACTGTCGGAGGGGCAGTACTGAGGGAGCACCGCTCTGTCGGAGGGGCAGTACTGAGGGAGCGCCGCGCTGTCGGAGGGGCAGTACTGAGGGAGCGCCGCGCTGTCGGAGGGGCAGTACTGAGGGAGCGCTGCACTGTCGGAGGGGCAGTACTGAGGGAGCACCGCACTGTCGGAGGGGCAGTACTGAGGGAGCATCGTACTGTCGGAGGGGCAGTACTGAGGGAGCGCCGCACTGTCGGAGGGGCAGTACTGAGGGAGCATCGTACTGTCGGAGGGGCAGTACTGAGGGAGCGCCGCATTGTCGGAGGGGCAGTACTGAGGGAGCATCGTACTGTCGGAGGGGCAGTACTGAGGAAGCGCCGCACTGTCGGAGGGGCAGTACTGAGGGAGCGCCGCACTGTCGGAGGGGCAGTACTGAGGGAGCACCGCACTGTCGGAGGGGCAGGACTGAGGGAGTGCTGCACTGTCAGAGGGGCAATACTGAGGGAGCATCGCACTGTCGGAGGGGCACTACTGAGTGAGCACTACACTGTCGGAGGGGCGGTACTGAGGGAGCACTACACTGTCGGAGGGGCAGTACTGAGGGAGCATCGTACTGTCGGAGGGGCAGTTCTGAGGGAGCACCGCACTGTCGGAGGGGCAGTACTGAGGGAGCACCGCACTGTCGGAGGGGCAGTACTGAGGGAGCATCGTACTGTCGGAGGGGCAGTACTGAGGGAGCGCCGCACTGTCAGAGAGTCAGTACTGAGGGAGCACCGCACTGTCGGAGGAGCAGTACTGAGGGAGCACCGCACTGTCGGAGGGGCAGTACTGAGGGAGCGTCGTACTGTCGGAGGGGCAGTACTGAGGGAGCACCGCAATGTCGGAGGTGCAGCACTGAGGGAGCATCGTACTGTCGGAGGGGCAGTACTGTGGGAGCACTACACTGTCGGAGGGGCAGTACTGAGGGAGCATCGTACTGTCGGAGGGGCAGTACTGAGGGAGCATCGTCCTGTCAGAGGGGCAGTACTGAGGGAGCTCTACACTGTCGGAGGGGCAGTACTGAGGGAGCACCACACTGTCGGAGGGGCAGTACTGAGGGAGCACTACACTGTCGGAGGGGCAGTACTGAGGGAGCACCGCACTGTCGGAGGGGCAGTACTGAGGGAGCACCGCACTGTCGGAGGGGCAGTACTGAGGCAGCACCGCACTGTCGGAGGGGCAGTACTGAGGGAGCGCTGCACTGTCGGAGAGTCAGTACTGAGGGAGCACCGCACTGTCGGAGGGGCAGTACTGAGGGAGCATCGTACTGTCGGAGGGGCAGTACTGAGGGAGCGCCGCACTGTCGGAGGGGCAGTATTGAGGGAGCGCCGCACTGTTGGATGGGCAGTACTGAGGGAGCGTCGTACTGTCGGAGGGGCAGTACTGAGGGAGCGCCGCACTGTCGGAGGGGCAGTACTGAGGGAGCGCCGCACTGTCGGAGGAGCAGTACTGAGGGAGCACCGCACTGTCGGAGGGGCAGTACTGAGGGAGCGTCGTACTGTCGGAGGGGCAGTACTGAGGGAGCGTCGTACTGTCGGAGGGGCAGTACTGAGGGAGCACCGCACTGTCGGAGGGGCAGTACTGAGGGACACCGCACTGTCGGAGGGGCAGTACTGAGGGAGCGCCGCGCTGTCGGAGGGGCAGTACTGAGAGAGCGCTGCACTGTCGGAGGGGCAGTACTGAGGGAGCACCGCACTGTCGGAGTGGCAGTACTGAGGGAGCATCGTACTGTCGGAGGGGCAGTACTGAGGGAGCGCCGCACTGTCAGAGGGGCAGTACTGAGGGAGCATCGTACTGTCGGATGGGCAGTACTGAGGGAGCGCCGCATTATCGGAGGGGATGTACTGAGGGAGCATCGTACTGTCGGAGGGGCAGTACTGAGGGAGCGCCGCACTGTCGGAGGGGCAGTACTGAGGGAGCACCGCACTGTCGGAGGGGCAGGACTGAGGGAGTGCTGCACTGTCGGAGGGGCAGTACTGAGGGAGCACTACACTGTCGGAGGGGCAGTACTGAGGGAGCATCGTACTGTCGGAGGGGCACTACTGAGTGAGCACTACACTGTCGGAGGGGCGGTACTGAGGGAGCACTACACTGTCGGAGGGGCAGTACTGAGGGAGCATCGTACTGTCGGAGGGGCAGTACTGAGGGAGCACCGCACTGTCGGAGGGGCAGTACTGAGGGAGCACCGCACTTTCAGAGGAGCAGTACTGAGGGAGCGCCGCACTCTCGGAGGGGCAGTACTGAGGGAGCGTCGTACTGTCGGAGGGGCAGTACTGAGGGAGCGCCGCACTGTCGGAGGGGCACTACTGAGGGAGCGCCGCACTGTCGGAGGGGCAGTACTGAGGGAGCGCCGCACTGTCGGAGGGGCAGTACTGAGGGAGCGCCGCACTGTCGGAGGGGCAGTACTGAGGGAGCGCTGCACTGTCGGAGAGTCAGTACTGAGGGAGCTCCGCACTGTCGGAGGAGCGGTACTGAGGGAGCGCCGCACTGTCGGAGCGGCAGTACTGAGGGAACGTCGTACTGTCGGAGGGGCAGTACTGAGGGAGCGCCGCGCTGTCGGAGGGGCAGTACTGAGGGAGCAACGTACTGTCGGAGGGGCAGTACTGAGGGAGCGCCGCACTGTCGGAGGGGCAGTACTGAGGGAGCATCGTACTGTCGGAGGGGCAGTACTGAGGGAGCACCGCACTGTCGGAGGGAAAGTACTGAGGGAGTGCTGCACTGTCAGAGGGGCAGTACTGAGGGAGCATCGCACTGTCGGAGGGGCAGTACTGAGGGAGCACCGCACTGTCGGAGGGGCAGTACTGAGGGAGCATCGTACTGTCGGAGGGGCAGTACTTAGGGAGCGCCGCATTGTCGGAGGGGCAGTACTGAGGGAGCATCGTACTGTCGGAGGGGCAGTACTGAGGGAGCGCCACACTGTCGGAGGGGCAGTACTGAGGGAGCACCGCACTGTCGGAGGGGCAGTACTGAGGGAGTGCTGCACTGTCAGAGGGGCAGTACTGAGGGGGCATCGCACTGTCGGAGGGGCACTACTGAGTGAGCACTACACTGTCGGAGGGGCGGTACTGAGGGAGCACTACACTGTCGGAGGGGCAGTACTGAGGGAGCACCGCACTGTCGGAGGAGCAGTACTGAGGGAGCACCGCACTGTCGGAGGGGCAGTACTGAGGGAGCATCGTACTGTCGAAGGGGCAGTGCTGAGGGAGCGCCGCACTGTCGGAGGGGCAGTACTGAGGGAGCGTCGTACTGTCGGAGGGGCAGTACTGAGGGAGCGCCGCACTGTCGGAGAGGCAGTACTGAGGGAGTGCTGCACTGTCGGAGGAGCAGTACTGAGGGAGCGCCGCACTGTCGGAGGGGCAGTACTGAGGGAGCGCCGCACTGTCGGAGGGGCAGTACTGAGGGAGCGCCGCGCTGTCGGAGAGGCAGTACTGAGGGAGCGCCGCGCTGTCGGAGGGGTAGTACTGAGGGAGCACCGCACAGTCGGAGGGGCAGTACTGAGGGAGCACCGTACTGTCGGAGGGGCAGTACTGAGGGAGCACCGCTCTGTCGGAGGGGCAGTACTGAGGGAGCGCCGCGCTGTCGGAGGGGCAGTACTGAGGGAGCGCTGCACTGTCGGAGGGGCAGTACTGAGGGAGCGCCGCACTGTCGGAGGGGCAGTACTGAGGGAGCATCGTACTGTCGGAGGGGCAGTACTGAGGGAGCGCCGCACTGTCGGAGGGGCAGTACTGAGGGAGCATCGTACTGTCGGAGGGGCAGTACTGAGGGAGCGCCGCATTGTCGGAGGGGCAGTACTGAGGGAGCATCCTACTGTCGGAGGGGCAGTACTGAGGGAGCGCCGCAGTGTCGGAGGGGCAGTACTGAGGGAGCACCGCACTGTCGGAGGGGCAGGACTGAGGGAGTGCTGCACTGTCAGAGGGGCAATACTGAGGGAGCATCGCACTGTCGGAGGGGCACTACTGAGTGAGCACTACACTGTCGGAGGGGAGGTACTGAAGGAGCACTACACTGTCGGAGGGACAGTACTGAGGGAGCATCGTACTGTCGGAGGGGCAGTACTGAAGGAGCACCGCACTGTCGGAGGGGCAGTACTGAGGGAGCACCGCACTGTCGGAGGGGCAGTACTGAGGGAGCATCGTACTGTCGGAGGGGCAGTACTGAGGGAGCGCCGCACTGTCAGAGAGTCAGTACTGAGGGAGCACCGCACTGTCGGAGGAGCAGTACTGAGGGAGCACCGCACTGTCGGAGGGGCAGTACTGAGGGAGCGTCGTACTGTCGGAGGGGCAGTACTGAGGGAGCACCGCAATGTCGGAGGTGCAGCACTGAGGGAGCATCGTACTGTCGGAGGGGCAGTACTGAGGGAGCGCCGCACTGTCAGAGAGTCAGTACTGAGGGAGCACCGCACTGTCGGAGGAGCAGTACTGAGGGAGCACCGCACTGTCGGAGGGGCAGTACTGAGGGAGCGTCGTACTGTCGGAGGGGCAGTACTGAGGGAGCACCGCAATGTCGGAGGTGCAGCACTGAGGGAGCATCGTACTGTCGGAGGGGCAGTACTGTGGGAGCACTACACTGTCGGAGGGGCAGTACTGAGGGAGCATCGTACTGTCGGAGGGGCAGTACTGAGGGAGCATCGTACTGTCAGAGGGGCAATACTGAGGGAGCATCGCACTGTCGGAGGGGCACTACTGAGTGAGCACTACACTGTCGGAGGGGCGGTACTGAGGGAGCACTACACTGTCGGAGGGGCAGTACTGAGGGAGCATCGTACTGTCGGAGGGGCAGTACTGAGGGAGCACCGCACTGTCGGAGGGGCAGTACTGAGGGAGCACCGCACTGTCGGAGGGGCTGTACTGAGGGAGCATCGTACTGTCGGAGGGGCAGTACTGAGGGAGCGCCGCACTGTCAGAGAGTCAGTACTGAGGGAGCACCGCACTGTCGGAGGAGCAGTACTGAGGGAGCACCGCACTGTCGGAGGGGCAGTACTGAGGGAGCGTCGTACTGTCGGAGGGGCAGTACTGAGGGAGCACCGCAATGTCGGAGGTGCAGCACTGAGGGAGCATCGTACTGTCGGAGGGGCAGTACTGTGGGAGCACTACACTGTCGGAGGGGCAGTACTGAGGGAGCATCGTACTGTCGGAGGGGCAGTACTGAGGGAGCATCGTACTGTTAGAGGGGCAGTACTGAGGGAGCTCTACACTGTCGGAGGGGCAGTACTGAGGGAGCACCACACTGTCGGAGGGGCAGTACTGAGGGAGCACCACACTGTCGGAGGGGCAGTACTGAGGGAGCACCACACTGTCGGAAGGGCAGTACTGAGGGAGCACCGCACTGTCGGAGGGGCAGTACTGAGGGAGCGCCGCACTGTCGGAGAGTCAGTACTGAGGGAGCACCGCACTGTCGGAGGGGCAGTACTGAGGGAGCATCGTTCTGTCGGAGGGGCAGTACTGAGGGCGCGCCGCACTGTCGGAGGGGCAGTACTGAGGGAGCGCCGCACTGTCGGAGGGGCAGTACTGAGGGAGCGCCGCACTGTCGGAGGGGCAGTACTGAGGGAGCGCCGCACTGTCGGAGGGGCAGTACTGAGGGAGCGCCGCACTGTCGGAGGGGCAGTACTGAGGGAGCGCCGCACTGTCGGAGGGGCAGTACTGAGGGAGCGCCGCACTGTCGGAGGGGCAGTACTGAGGGAGCTCCGCACTGTCGGAGGAGCGGTACTGAGGGAGCGCCGCACTGTCGGAGGGGCAGTACTGAGGGAGCATCGTACTGTCGGAGGGGCGGTACTGAGGGAGCATCGTACTGTCGGAGGGGCAGCACTGAGGGAGCACCGCACTGTCCGAGGTGCAGTACTGAGGGAGCGCAGCACTGTCGGAGGGGCAGTACTGAGGGAGCGCCGCACTGTCGGAGGCGCAGTACTGAGGGAGCGCCGCACTGTCGGAGGGGCAGTACTGAGGGAGCGCAGCACTGTCGGAGGGGCAGTACTGAGGGAGCGTCGTACTGTCGGAGGGGCAGTACTGAGGGAGCGCCGCACTGTCGGAGGGGCAGTACTGAGGGAGCGCCGCACTTACATAGACATGGAAACATAGAAAATAGGTGCAGGAGCAGGCCATTCAGCCCTTCTAGCCTGCACCGCCATTCAATGAGTTCATGGCTGAACATGAAACTTCAGTACCCCCTTCCTGCTTTCTCGCCATAACCCTTGATCCCCCGAGTAGTAAGGACTTCATCTAACTCCCTTTTGAATATATTTAGTGAATTGGCCTCAACTACTTTCTGTGGTAGAGAATTCCACAGGTTCACCACTCTCTGGGTGAAGAAGTTTCTCCTCATCTCGGTCCTAAATGGCTTACCCCTTATCCTCAGACTGTGACCCCTGGTTCTGGACCTCCCCAACATTGGGAACATTCTTTCTGCATCTAACCTGTCTAAACCCGTCAGAATTTTAAACGTTTCTATGAGGTCCCCTCTCATTCTTCTGAACTCCAGTGAATACAAGCCCAATTGATCCAATCTTTCTTGATAGGTCAGTCCCGCCATCCCGGGAATCAGTCTGGTGAACCTTCGCTGCACTCCCTCAATAGCAAGAATGTCCTTCCTCAAGTTAGGGGACCAAAACTGTACACAATACTCCAGGTGTGGCCTCACCAAGGCCCTGTACAACTGTAGCAACACCTCCCTGCCCCTGTATTCAAATCCCCTCGCTATGAAGGCCAACATGCCATTTGCTTTCTTAACCGCCTGCTGTACCTGCATGCCAACCTTCAATGACTGATGTACCATGACACCCAGGTCTCGTTGCACCTTCCCTTTTCCTAATCTGTCACCATTCAGATAATAGTCTGTCTCTCTGTTTTTACCACCAAAGTGGATAACCTCACATTTATCCACATTATACTTCATCTGCCATGCATTTGCCCACTCACCTAACCTATCCAAGTCGGAGGAACAGTACTGAGGGAGCGCCGCACTGTCGGAGGGGCAGTACTGAGGGAGCGCCGCACTGTCGGAGGGGCAGTACTGAGGGAGCTACGTACTGTCCGAGGGGCAGTACTGAGGGAGCGCCGCACTCTCGGAGGGGCAGTACTGAGGGAGCATCATACTGTCGGAGGGGCAGTACTGAGGGAGCGCCGCATTGTCGGAGGGGCAGTACTGAGGGAGCATCGTACTGTCGGAGGGGCAGTACTGAGGGAGCACCGCACTGTCGGAGGGGCAGTACTGAGGGAGCACCGCACTGTCGGAGGGACAGTACTGAGGGAGTGCTGCACTGTCAGAGGGGCAGTACTGAGGGAGCATCGCACTGTCGGAGGGGCACAACTGAGTGAGCACTACACTGTCGGAGGGGTGGTACTGAGGGAGCACTACACTGTCGGAGGGGCAGTACTGAGGGAGCATCGTACTGTCGGAGGGGCAGTACTGAGGGAGCACCGCACTGTCGGAGGGGCAGTACTGAGGGAGCTTCGTACTGTCGGAGGGGCAGTACTGAGGGAGCGCCGCACTGTCGGAGGGGCAGTACTGAGGGAGCGTCGTAGTGTCGGAGGGGCAGTACTGAGGGAGCGCCGCATTGTCGGAGGGGCAGTACTGAGGGAGCATCGTACTGTCGGAGGGGCAGTACTGAGGGAGCACCGCACTGTCGGAGGGGCAGTGCTGAGGGAGCACCGCACTGTCGGAGGGGCAGTACTGAGGGAGTGCTGCACTGTCAGAGGGGCAGTACTGAGGGAGCATCGTACTGTCGGAGGGGCAGTACTGAGGGAGCACCGAACAGTCGGAGGGGCAGTACTGAGGGAGCGTCGAACTGTCGGAGGGGCAGTGCTGAGGGAGCGCCGCACTGTCGGAGGGGCAGTACTGAGGGAGCGCCGCACTGTCGGAGGGGCAGTACTGAGGGAGCGCCGCACTGTCGGAGGGGCAGTACTGAGGGAGCTCCGCACTGTCGGAGGAGCGGTACTGAGGGAGCGCCGCACTGTCGGAGGGGCAGTACTGAGGGAACGTCGTACTGTCGGAGGGGCAGTAGTGAGGGAGCGCCGCACTGTCGGAGGGGCAGTACTGAGGGAGCTACGTACTGTCGGAGGGGCAGTACTGAGGGAGCGCCGCACTGTCGGAGGGGCAGTACTGAGGGAGCTTCGTACTGTCGGAGGGGCAGTACTGAGGGAGCGCCGCATTGTCGGAGGGGCAGTACTGAGGGAGCATCGTACTGTCGGAGGGGCAGTACTGAGGGAGCGCCGCACTGTCGGAGGGGCAGTACTGAGGGAGCACCGCACTGTCGGAGGGGCAGTACTGAGGGAGTGCTGCACTGTCAGAGGGGCAGTACTGAGGGAGCATCGCACTGTCGGAGGGGCACAACTGAGTGAGCACTACACTGTCGGAGGGGCGGTACTGAGGGAGCACTACACTGTCGGAGGGGCAGTACTGAGGGAGCATCGTACTGTCGGAGGGGCAGTACTGAGGGAGCACCGCACTGTCGGAGGGGCAGTACTGAGGGAGCACCGCACTGTCGGAGGGGCTGTACTGAGGGAGCATCGTACTGTCGGAGGGGCAGTACTGAGGGAGCGCCGCACTGTCAGAGAGTCAGTACTGAGGGAGCACCGCACTGTCGGAGGAGCAGTACTGAGGGAGCACCGCACTGTCGGAGGGGCAGTACTGAGGGAGCGTCGTACTGTCGGAGGGGCAGTACTGAGGGAGCACCGCAATGTCGGAGGTGCAGCACTGAGGGAGCATCGTACTGTCGGAGGGGCAGTACTGTGGGAGCACTACACTGTCGGAGGGGCAGTACTGAGGGAGCATCGTACTGTCGGAGGGGCAGTACTGAGGGAGCATCGTACTGTTAGAGGGGCAGTACTGAGGGAGCTCTACACTGTCGGAGGGGCAGTACTGAGGGAGCACCACACTGTCGGAGGGGCAGTACTGAGGGAGCACCACACTGTCGGAGGGGCAGTACTGAGGGAGCACCACACTGTCGGAAGGGCAGTACTGAGGGAGCACCGCACTGTCGGAGGGGCAGTACTGAGGGAGCGCCGCACTGTCGGAGAGTCAGTACTGAGGGAGCACCGCACTGTCGGAGGGGCAGTACTGAGGGAGCATCGTTCTGTCGGAGGGGCAGTACTGAGGGCGCGCCGCACTGTCGGAGGGGCAGTACTGAGGGAGCGCCGCACTGTCGGAGGGGCAGTACTGAGGGAGCGCCGCACTGTCGGAGGGGCAGTACTGAGGGAGCGCCGCACTGTCGGAGGGGCAGTACTGAGGGAGCGCCGCACTGTCGGAGGGGCAGTACTGAGGGAGCGCCGCACTGTCGGAGGGGCAGTACTGAGGGAGCGCCGCACTGTCGGAGGGGCAGTACTGAGGGAGCTCCGCACTGTCGGAGGAGCGGTACTGAGGGAGCGCCGCACTGTCGGAGGGGCAGTACTGAGGGAGCATCGTACTGTCGGAGGGGCGGTACTGAGGGAGCATCGTACTGTCGGAGGGGCAGCACTGAGGGAGCACCGCACTGTCCGAGGTGCAGTACTGAGGGAGCATCGTACTGTCGGAGGGGCAGTACTGAGGGAGCGCCGCACTGTCGGAGGCGCAGTACTGAGGGAGCGCCGCACTGTCGGAGGGGCAGTACTGAGGGAGCGCAGCACTGTCGGAGGGGCAGTACTGAGGGAGCGCCGCACTGTCGGAGGCGCAGTACTGAGGGAGCGCCGCACTGTCGGAGGGGCAGTACTGAGGGAGCGCAGCACTGTCGGAGGGGCAGTACTGAGGGAGCGTCGTACTGTCGGAGGGGCAGTACTGAGGGAGCGCCGCACTGTCGGAGGGGCAGTACTGAGGGAGCGCCGCACTTACATAGACATGGAAACATAGAAAATAGGTGCAGGAGCAGGCCATTCAGCCCTTCTAGCCTGCACCGCCATTCAATGAGTTCATGGCTGAACATGAAACTTCAGTACCCCCTTCCTGCTTTCTCGCCATAACCCTTGATCCCCCGAGTAGTAAGGACTTCATCTAACTCCCTTTTGAATATATTTAGTGAATTGGCCTCAACTACTTTCTGTGGTAGAGAATTCCACAGGTTCACCACTCTCTGGGTGAAGAAGTTTCTCCTCATCTCGGTCCTAAATGGCTTACCCCTTATCCTCAGACTGTGACCCCTGGTTCTGGACCTCCCCAACATTGGGAACATTCTTTCTGCATCTAACCTGTCTAAACCCGTCAGAATTTTAAACGTTTCTGTGAGGTCCCCTCTCATTCTTCTGAACTCCAGTGAATACAAGCCCAATTGATCCAATCTTTCTTGATAGGTCAGTCCCGCCATCCCGGGAATCAGTCTGGTGAACCTTCGCTGCACTCCCTCAATAGCAAGAATGTCCTTCCTCAAGTTAGGGGACCAAAACTGTACACAATACTCCAGGTGTGGCCTCACCAAGGCCCTGTACAACTGTAGCAACACCTCCCTGCCCCTGTATTCAAATCCCCTCGCTATGAAGGCCAACATGCCATTTGCTTTCTTAACCGCCTGCTGTACCTGCATGCCAACCTTCAATGACTGATGTACCATGACACCCAGGTCTCGTTGCACCTTCCCTTTTCCTAATCTGTCACCATTCAGATAATAGTCTGTCTCTCTGTTTTTACCACCAAAGTGGATAACCTCACATTTATCCACATTATACTTCATCTGCCATGCATTTGCCCACTCACCTAACCTATCCAAGTCGGAGGAACAGTACTGAGGGAGCGCCGCACTGTCGGAGGGGCAGTACTGAGGGAGCGCCGCACTGTCGGAGGGGCAGTACTGAGGGAGCTACGTACTGTCCGAGGGGCAGTACTGAGGGAGCGCCGCACTCTCGGAGGGGCAGTACTGAGGGAGCATCATACTGTCGGAGGGGCAGTACTGAGGGAGCGCCGCATTGTCGGAGGGGCAGTACTGAGGGAGCATCGTACTGTCGGAGGGGCAGTACTGAGGGAGCACCGCACTGTCGGAGGGGCAGTACTGAGGGAGCACCGCACTGTCGGAGGGACAGTACTGAGGGAGTGCTGCACTGTCAGAGGGGCAGTACTGAGGGAGCATCGCACTGTCGGAGGGGCACAACTGAGTGAGCACTACACTGTCGGAGGGGTGGTACTGAGGGAGCACTACACTGTCGGAGGGGCAGTACTGAGGGAGCATCGTACTGTCGGAGGGGCAGTACTGAGGGAGCACCGCACTGTCGGAGGGGCAGTACTGAGGGAGCTTCGTACTGTCGGAGGGGCAGTACTGAGGGAGCGCCGCACTGTCGGAGGGGCAGTACTGAGGGAGCGTCGTAGTGTCGGAGGGGCAGTACTGAGGGAGCGCCGCATTGTCGGAGGGGCAGTACTGAGGGAGCATCGTACTGTCGGAGGGGCAGTACTGAGGGAGCACCGCACTGTCGGAGGGGCAGTGCTGAGGGAGCACCGCACTGTCGGAGGGGCAGTACTGAGGGAGTGCTGCACTGTCAGAGGGGCAGTACTGAGGGAGCATCGTACTGTCGGAGGGGCAGTACTGAGGGAGCACCGAACAGTCGGAGGGGCAGTACTGAGGGAGCGTCGAACTGTCGGAGGGGCAGTGCTGAGGGAGCGCCGCACTGTCGGAGGGGCAGTACTGAGGGAGCGCCGCACTGTCGGAGGGGCAGTACTGAGGGAGCGCCGCACTGTCGGAGGGGCAGTACTGAGGGAGCTCCGCACTGTCGGAGGAGCGGTACTGAGGGAGCGCCGCACTGTCGGAGGGGCAGTACTGAGGGAACGTCGTACTGTCGGAGGGGCAGTAGTGAGGGAGCGCCGCACTGTCGGAGGGGCAGTACTGAGGGAGCTACGTACTGTCGGAGGGGCAGTACTGAGGGAGCGCCGCACTGTCGGAGGGGCAGTACTGAGGGAGCTTCGTACTGTCGGAGGGGCAGTACTGAGGGAGCGCCGCATTGTCGGAGGGGCAGTACTGAGGGAGCATCGTACTGTCGGAGGGGCAGTACTGAGGGAGCGCCGCACTGTCGGAGGGGCAGTACTGAGGGAGCACCGCACTGTCGGAGGGGCAGTACTGAGGGAGTGCTGCACTGTCAGAGGGGCAGTACTGAGGGAGCATCGCACTGTCGGAGGGGCACAACTGAGTGAGCACTACACTGTCGGAGGGGCGGTACTGAGGGAGCACTACACTGTCGGAGGGGCAGTACTGAGGGAGCATCGTACTGTCGGAGGGGCAGTACTGAGGGAGCTACGTACTGTCGGAGGGGCAGTACTGAGGGAGCGCCGCACTGTCGGAGGGGCAGTACTGAGGGAGCGCTGCACTGTCGGAGGGGCAGTACTGAGGGAGCTCCGCACTGTCGGAGGAGCAGTACTGAGGGAGCGCCGCACTGTCGGAGCGGCAGTACTGAGGGAGCGTCGTACTGTCGGAGGGGCAGTACTGAGGGAGCGCCGCACTGTCGGAGTGGCAGTACTGAGGGAGCGCCGCACTGTCGGAGGGGCAGTACTGAGGGAGCGCCGCACTGTCGGAGGGGCAGTACTGAGGGAGCGTCGTACTGTCGGAGGGGCAGTACTGAGGGAGCGTCGTACTGTCGGAGGGGCAGTACTGAGGGAGCGCCGCACTGTCGGAGGGGCAGTATTGAGGGAGCGCCGCTCTGTCGGAAGGGCAGTACTGAGGGAGCGTCGTACTGTCGGAGGGGCAGTACTGAGGGAGCACCGCACTGTCGGAGGGGCAGTACTGAGGGAGCGTCGTACTGTCGGAGGGGCAGTACTGAGGGAGCACCGCTCTGTCGGAGGGGCAGTACTGAGGGAGCGCCGCGCTGTCGGAGGGGCAGTACTGAGGGAGCGCCGCGCTGTCGGAGGGGCAGTACTGAGGGAGCGCTGCACTGTCGGAGGGGCAGTACTGAGGGAGCACCGCACTGTCGGAGGGGCAGTACTGAGGGAGCATCGTACTGTCGGAGGGGCAGTACTGAGGGAGCGCCGCACTGTCGGAGGGGCAGTACTGAGGGAGCATCGTACTGTCGGAGGGGCAGTACTGAGGGAGCGCCGCATTGTCGGAGGGGCAGTACTGAAGGAGCATCGTACTGTCGGAGGGGCAGTACTGAGGGAGCGCCGCACTGTCGGAGGGGCAGTACTGAGGGAGCACCGCACTGTCGGAGGGGCAGGACTGAGGGAGTGCTGCACTGTCAGAGGGGCAATACTGAGGGAGCATCGCACTGTCGGAGGGGCACTACTGAGTGAGCACTACACTGTCGGAGGGGCGGTACTGAGGGAGCACTACACTGTCGGAGGGGCAGTACTGAGGGAGCATCGTACTGTCGGAGGGGCAGTACTGAGGGAGCACCGCACTGTCGGAGGGGCAGTACTGAGGGAGCACCGCACTGTCGGAGGGGCAGTACTGAGGGAGCATCGTACTGTCGGAGGGGCAGTACTGAGGGAGCGCCGCACTGTCAGAGAGTCAGTACTGAGGGAGCACCGCACTGTCGGAGGAGCAGTACTGAGGGAGCACCGCACTGTCGGAGGGGCAGTACTGAGGGAGCGTCGTACTGTCGGAGGGGCAGTACTGAGGGAGCACCGCAATGTCGGAGGTGCAGCACTGAGGGAGCATCGTACTGTCGGAGGGGCAGTACTGTGGGAGCACTACACTGTCGGAGGGGCAGTACTGAGGGAGCATCGTACTGTCGGAGGGGCAGTACTGAGGGAGCATCGTACTGTCAGAGGGGCAGTACTGAGGGAGCTCTACACTGTCGGAGGGGCAGTACTGAGGGAGCACCACACTGTCGGAGGGGCAGTACTGAGGGAGCACTACACTGTCGGAGGGGCAGTACTGAGGGAGCACCGCACTGTCGGAGGGGCAGTACTGAGGCAGCACCGCACTGTCGGAGGGGCAGTACTGAGGGAGCGCTGCACTGTCGGAGAGTCAGTACTGAGGGAGCACCGCACTGTCGGAGGGGCAGTACTGAGGGAGCATCGTACTGTCGGAGGGGCAGTACTGAGGGAGCGCCGCACTGTCGGAGGGGCAGTATTGAGGGAGCGCCGCACTGTTGGATGGGCAGTACTGAGGGAGCGTCGTACTGTCGGAGGGGCAGTACTGAGGGAGCGCCGCACTGTCGGAGGGGCAGTACTGAGGGAGCGCCGCACTGTCGGAGGAGCAGTACTGAGGGAGCACCGCACTGTCGGAGGGGCAGTACTGAGGGAGCGTCGTACTGTCGGAGGGGCAGTACTGAGGGAGCACCGCACTGTCGGAGGGGCAGTACTGAGGGACACCGCACTGTCGGAGGGGCAGTACTGAGGGAGCGCCGCGCTGTCGGAGGGGCAGTACTGAGAGAGCGCTGCACTGTCGGAGGGGCAGTACTGAGGGAGCACCGCACTGTCGGAGTGGCAGTACTGAGGGAGCATCGTACTGTCGGAGGGGCAGTACTGAGGGAGCGCCGCACTGTCGGAGGGGCAGTACTGAGGGAGCATCGTACTGTCGGATGGGCAGTACTGAGGGAGCGCCGCATTATCGGAGGGGCAGTACTGAGGGAGCATCGTACTGTCGGAGGGGCAGTACTGAGGGAGCGCCGCACTGTCGGAGGGGCAGTACTGAGGGAGCACCGCACTGTCGGAGGGGCAGGACTGAGGGAGTGCTGCACTGTCGGAGGGGCAGTACTGAGGGAGCACTACACTGTCGGAGGGGCAGTACTGAGGGAGCATCGTACTGTCGGAGGGGCACTACTGAGTGAGCACTACACTGTCGGAGGGGCAGTACTGAGGGAGCACTACACTGTCGGAGGGGCAGTACTGAGGGAGCATCGTACTGTCGGAGGGGCAGTACTGAGGGAGCACCGCACTGTCGGAGGGGCAGTACTGAGGGAGCACCGCACTGTCGGAGGAGCAGTACTGAGGGAGCACCGCACTGTCGGAGGGGCAGTACTGAGGGAGCATCGTACTGCCAAGGGGCAGTGCTGAGGGAGCGCCGCACTCTCGGAGGGGCAGTACTGAGGGAGCGTCGTACTGTCGGAGGGGCAGTACTGAGGGAGCGCCGCACTGTCGGAGGGGCACTACTGAGGGAGCGCCGCACTGTCGGAGGGGCAGTACTGAGGGAGCGCCGCACTGTCGGAGGGGCAGTACTGAGGGAGCGCCGCACTGTCGGAGGGGCAGTACTGAGGGAGCGCTGCACTGTCGGAGAGTCAGTACTGAGGGAGCTCCGCACTGTCGGAGGGGCAGTACTGAGGGAGCGCCGCGCTGTCGGAGGGGCAGTACTGAGGGAGCAACGTACTGTCGGAGCGGCAGTACTGAGGGAACGTCGTACTGTCGGAGGGGCGGTACTGAGGGAGCGCCGCACTGTCGGAGCGGCAGTACTGAGGGAACGTCGTACTGTCGGAGGGGCAGTACTGAGGGAGCGCCGCGCTGTCGGAGGGGCAGTACTGAGGGAGCAACGTACTGTCGGAGGGGCAGTACTGAGGGAGCGCCGCACTGTCGGAGGGGCAGTACTGAGGGAGCATCGTACTGTCGGAGGGGCAGTACTGAGGGAGCACCGCACTGTCGGAGGGAAAGTACTGAGGGAGTGCTGCACTGTCAGAGGGGCAGTACTGAGGGAGCATCGCACTGTCGGAGGGGCAGTACTGAGGGAGCACCGCACTGTCGGAGGGGCAGTACTGAGGGAGCATCGTACTGTCGGAGGGGCAGTACTGAGGGAGCACCGAACAGTCGGAGGGGCAGTACTGAGGGAGCGTCGAACTGTCGGAGGGGCAGTGCTGAGGGAGCGCCGCACTGTCGGAGGGGCAGTACTGAGGGAGCGCCGCACTGTCGGAGGGGCAGTACTGAGGGAGCGCCGCACTGTCGGAGGGGCAGTACTGAGGGAGCTCCGGACTGTCGGAGGAGCGGTACTGAGGGAGCGCCGCACTGTCGGAGGGGCAGTACTGAGGGAACGTCGTACTGTCGGAGGGGCAGTACTGAGGGAGCGCCGCACTGTCGGAGGGGCAGTATTGAGGGAGCGCCGTACTGTCGGAAGGGCAGTACTGAGGGAGCGTCGTACTGTCGGAGGGGCAGTACTGAGGGAGCACCGCACTGTCGGAGGGGCAGTACTGAGGGAGCGTCGTACTGTCGGAGGGGCAGTACTGAGGGAGCACCGCTCTGTCGGAGGGGCAGTACTGAGGGAGCGCCGCGCTGTCGGAGGGGCAGTACTGAGGGAGCGCCGCGCTGTCGGAGGGGCAGTACTGAGGGAGCGCTGCACTGTCGGAGGGGCAGTACTGAGGGAGCGCCGCATTGTCGGAGGGGCAGTACTGAGGGAGCATCGTACTGTCGGAGGGGCAGTACTGAGGGAGCGCCGCAATGTCGGAGGGGCAGTACTGAGGGAGCACCGCACTGTCGGAGGGGCAGGACTGAGGGAGTGCTGCACTGTCAGAGGGGCAATACTGAGGGAGCATCGCACTGTCGGAGGGGCACTACTGAGTGAGCACTACACTGTCGGAGGGGCGGTACTGAGGGAGCACTACACTGTCGGAGGGGCAGTACTGAGGGAGCATCGTACTGTCGGAGGGGCAGTACTGAGGGAGCACCGCACTGTCGGAGGGGCAGTACTGAGGGAGCACCGCACTGTCGGAGGGGCAGTACTGAGGGAGCATCGTACTGTCGGAGGGGCAGTACTGAGGGAGCGCCGCACTGTCAGAGAGTCAGTACTGAGGGAGCACCGCACTGTCGGAGGAGCAGTACTGAGGGAGCACCGCACTGTCGGAGGGGCAGTACTGAGGGAGCGTCGTACTGTCGGAGGGGCAGTACTGAGGGAGCACCGCAATGTCGGAGGTGCAGCACTGAGGGAGCATCGTACTGTCGGAGGGGCAGTACTGTGGGAGCACTACACTGTCGGAGGGGCAGTACTGAGGGAGCATCGTACTGTCGGAGCGGCAGTACTGAGGGAGCATCGTACTGTCAGAGGGGCAGTACTGAGGGAGCTCTACACTGTCGGAGGGGCAGTACTGAGGGAGCACCACACTGTCGGAGGGGCAGTACTGAGGGAGCACTACACTGTCGGAGGGGCAGTACTGAGGGAGCACCGCACTGTCGGAGGGGCAGTACTGAGGCAGCACCGCACTGTCGGAGGGGCAGTACTGAGGGAGCGCTGCACTGTCGGAGAGTCAGTACTGAGGGAGCACCGCACTGTCGGAGGGGCAGTACTGAGGGAGCATCGTACTGTCGGAGGGGCAGTACTGAGGGAGCGCCGCACTGTCGGAGGGGCAGTATTGAGGGAGCGCCGCACTGTTGGATGGGCAGTACTGAGGGAGCGCCGCACTGTCGGAGGGGCAGTACTGAGGGAGCGCCGCACTGTCGGAGGAGCAGTACTGAGGGAGCACCGCACTGTCGGAGGGGCAGTACTGAGGGAGCGTCGTACTGTCGGAGGGGCAGGACTGAGGGAGCGCCGCACTGTCGGAGGGGCAGTACTGAGGGAGCGTCGTACTGTCGGAGGGGCAGTACTGAGGGAGCACCGCACTGTCGGAGGGGCAGTACTGAGGGACACCGCACTGTCGGAGGGGCAGTACTGAGGGAGCGCCGCGCTGTCGGAGGGGCAGTACTGAGAGAGCGCTGCACTGTCGGAGGGGCAGTACTGAGGGAGCACCGCACTGTCGGAGTGGCAGTACTGAGGGAGCATCGTACTGTCGGAGGGGCAGTCCTGAGGGAGCGCCGCACTGTCGGAGGGGCAGTACTGAGGGAGCATCGTACTGTCGGATGGGCAGTACTGAGGGAGCGCCGCATTATCGGAGGGGCAGTACTGAGGGAGCATCGTACTGTCGGAGGGGCAGTACTGAGGGAGCGCCGCACTGTCGGAGGGGCAGTACTGAGGGAGCACCGCACTGTCGGAGGGGCAGGACTGAGGGAGTGCTGCACTGTCGGAGGGGCAGTACTGAGGGAGCACTACACTGTCGGAGGGGCAGTACTGAGGGAGCATCGTACTGTCGGAGGGGCACTACTGAGTGAGCACTACACTGTCGGAGGGGCGGTACTGAGGGAGCACTACACTGTCGGAGGGGCAGTACTGAGGGAGCATCGTACTGTCGGAGGGGCAGTACTGAGGGAGCACCGCACTGTCGGAGGGGCAGTACTGAGGGAGCACCGCACTGTCGGAGGAGCAGTACTGAGGGAGCACCGCACTGTCGGAGGGGCAGTACTGAGGGAGCATCGTACTGCCAAGGGGCAGTGCTGAGGGAGCGCCGCACTCTCGGAGGGGCAGTACTGAGGGAGCGTCGTACTGTCGGAGGGGCAGTACTGAGGGAGCGCCGCACTGTCGGAGGGGCACTACTGAGGGAGCGCCGCACTGTCGGAGGGGCAGTACTGAGGGAGCGCCGCACTGTCGGAGGGGCAGTACTGAGGGAGCGCCGCACTGTCGGAGGGGCAGTACTGAGGGAGCGCTGCACTGTCGGAGAGTCAGTACTGAGGGAGCTCCGCACTGTCGGAGGAGCGGTACTGAGGGAGCGCCGCACTGTCGGAGCGGCAGTACTGAGGGAACGTCGTACTGTCGGAGGGGCAGTACTGAGGGAGCGCCGCGCTGTCGGAGGGGCAGTACTGAGGGAGCAACGTACTGTCGGAGGGGCAGTACTGAGGGAGCGCCGCACTGTCGGAGGGGCAGTACTGAGGGAGCATCGTACTGTCGGAGGGGCAGTACTGAGGGAGCACCGCACTGTCGGAGGGAAAGTACTGAGGGAGTGCTGCACTGTCAGAGGGGCAGTACTGAGGGAGCATCGCACTGTCGGAGGGGCAGTACTGAGGGAGCACCGCACTGTCGGAGGGGCAGTACTGAGGGAGCATCGTACTGTCGGAGGGGCAGTACTTAGGGAGCGCCGCATTGTCGGAGGGGCAGTACTGAGGGAGCATCGTACTGTCGGAGGGGCAGTACTGAGGGAGCGCCACACTGTCGGAGGGGCAGTACTGAGGGAGCACAGCACTGTCGGAGGGGCAGTACTGAGGGGGCATCGCACTGTCGGAGGGGCACTACTGAGTGAGCACTACACTGTCGGAGGGGCGGTACTGAGGGAGCACTACACTGTCGGAGGGGCAGTACTGAGGGAGCACCGCACTGTCAGAGGAGCAGTACTGAGGGAGCACCGCACTGTCGGAGGGGCAGTACTGAGGGAGCGCCGCACTGTCGGAGAGGCAGTACTGAGGGAGTGCTGCACTGTCGGAGGAGCAGTACTGAGGGAGCGCCGCACTGTCGGAGGGGCAGTACTGAGGGAGCGCCGCACTGTCGGAGGGGCAGTACTGAGGGAGCGCCGCGCTGTCGGAGAGGCAGTACTGAGGGAGCGCCGCGCTGTCGGAGGGGTAGTACTGAGGGAGCACCGCACAGTCGGAGGGGCAGTACTGAGGGAGCACCGTACTGTCGGAGGGGCAGTACTGAGGGAGCACCGCTCTGTCGGAGGGGCAGTACTGAGGGAGCGCCGCGCTGTCGGAGGGGCAGTACTGAGGGAGCGCTGCACTGTCGGAGGGGCAGTACTGAGGGAGCGCCGCACTGTCGGAGGGGCAGTACTGAGGGAGCATCGTACTGTCGGAGGGGCAGTACTGAGGGAGCGCCGCACTGTCGGAGGGGCAGTACTGAGGGAGCATCGTACTGTCGGAGGGGCAGTACTGAGGGAGCATCGTACTGTCGGAGGGGCAGTACTGAGGGAGCGCTGCACTGTCGGAGGGGCAGTACTGAGGGAGCGCCGCACTGTCGGAGGGGCAGTAC
Organism: Pristiophorus japonicus; assembly: GCF_044704955.1. Lineage (NCBI taxonomy): Eukaryota > Metazoa > Chordata > Chondrichthyes > Pristiophoridae > Pristiophorus > Pristiophorus japonicus. Next base: position 409,733 of record NW_027254397.1, on the reverse strand, counting down.
TGAGGGAGCACCGCACTGTCGGAGGGGCAGTACTGAGGGAGCGCCGCATTGTCGGAGGGGCAGTACTGAGGGAGCGCCGCACTGTCGGAGGGGCAGTACTGAGGGAGCACCGCACTGTCGGAGGGGCAGGACTGAGGGAGTGCTGCACTGTCAGAGGGGCAATACTGAGGGAGCATCGCACTGTCGGAGGGGCACTACTGAGTGAGCACTACACTGTCGGAGGGGCGGTACTGAAGGAGCACTACACTGTCGGAGGGGCAGTACTGAGGGAGCATCGTACTGTCGGAGGGGCAGTACTGAAGGAGCACCGCACTGTCGGAGGGGCAGTACTGAGGGAGCACCGCACTGTCGGAGGGGCAGTACTGAGGGAGCATCGTACTGTCGGAGGGGCAGTACTGAGGGAGCGCCGCACTGTCAGAGAGTCAGTACTGAGGGAGCACCGCACTGTCGGAGGAGCAGTACTGAGGGAGCACCGCACTGTCGGAGGGGCAGTACTGAGGGAGCGTCGTACTGTCGGAGGGGCAGTACTGAGGGAGCACCGCAATGTCGGAGGTGCAGCACTGAGGGAGCATCGTACTGTCGGAGGGGCAGTACTGTGGGAGCACTACACTGTCGGAGGGGCAGTACTGAGGGAGCATCGTACTGTCGGAGGGGCAGTACTGAGGGAGCATCGTACTGTCAGAGGGGCAATACTGAGGGAGCATCGCACTGTCGGAGGGGCACTACTGAGTGAGCACTACACTGTCGGAGGGGCGGTACTGAGGGAGCACTACACTGTCGGAGGGGCAGTACTGAGGGAGCATCGTACTGTCGGAGGGGCAGTACTGAGGGAGCACCGCACTGTCGGAGGGGCAGTACTGAGGGAGCACCGCACTGTCGGAGGGGCAGTACTGAGGGAGCATCGTACTGTCGGAGGGGCAGTACTGAGGGAGCGCCGCACTGTCAGAGAGTCAGTACTGAGGGAGCACCGCACTGTCGGAGGAGCAGTACTGAGGGAGCACCGCACTGTCGGAGGGGCAGTACTGAGGGAGCGTCGTACTGTCGGAGGGGCAGTACTGAGGGAGCACCGCAATGTCGGAGGTGCAGCACTGAGGGAGCATCGTACTGTCGGAGGGGCAGTACTGTGGGAGCACTACACTGTCGGAGGGGCAGTACTGAGGGAGCATCGTACTGTCGGAGGGGCAGTACTGAGGGAGCATCGTACTGTCAGAGGGGCAGTACTGAGGGAGCTCTACACTGTCGGAGGGGCAGTACTGAGGGAGCACCACACTGTCGGAGGGGCAGTACTGAGGGAGCACCACACTGTCGGAGGGGCAGTACTGAGGGAGCACCACACTGTCGGAGGGGCAGTACTGAGGGAGCACCGCACTGTCGGAGGGGCAGTACTGAGGGAGCGCTGCACTGTCGGAGAGTCAGTACTGAGGGAGCACCGCACTGTCGGAGGGGCAGTACTGAGGGAGCATCGTACTGTCGGAGGGGCAGTACTGAGGGAGCGCCGCACTGTCGGAGGGGCAGTATTGAGGGAGCGCCGCACTGTTGGATGGGCAGTACTGAGGGAGCGTCGTACTGTCGGAGGGGCAGTACTGAGGGAGCGCCGCACTGTCGGAGGGGCAGTACTGAGGGAGCGCCGCACTGTCGGAGGAGCAGTACTGAGGGAGCACCGCACTGTCGGAGGGGCAGTACTGAGGGAGCGTCGTACTGTCGGAGGGGCAGTACTGAGGGAGCGCCGCACTGTCGGAGGGGCAGTACTGAGGGAGCGTCGTACTGTCGGAGGGGCAGTACTGAGGGAGCACCGCACTGTCGGAGGGGCAGTACTGAGGGACACCGCACTGTCGGAGGGGCAGTACTGAGGGAGCGCCGCGCTGTCGGAGGGGCAGTACTGAGAGAGCGCTGCACTGTCGGAGGGGCAGTACTGAGGGAGCACCGCACTGTCGGAGGGGCAGTACTGAGGGAGCATCGTACTGTCGGAGGGGCAGTACTTAGGGAGCGCCACACTGTCGGAGGGGCAGTACTGAGGGAGCATCGTACTGTCGGAGGGGCAGTACTGAGGGAGCGCCACACTGTCGGAGGGGCAGTACTGAGGGAGCACCGCACTGTCGGAGGGGCAGTACTGAGGGAGTGCTGCACTGTCAGAGGGGCAGTACTGAGGGAGCGCCGCACTGTCGGAGGGGCAGTACTGAGGGAGCATCGTACTGTCGAAGGGGCAGTGCTGAGGGAGCGCCGCACTGTCGGAGGGGCAGTACTGAGGGAGCGTCGTACTGTCGGAGGGGCAGTACTGAGGGAGCGCCGCACTGTCAGAGAGGCAGTACTGAGGGAGCACCGTACTGTCGGAGGGGCAGTACTGAGGGAGCACCGCTCTGTCGGAGGGGCAGTACTGAGGGAGCGCCGCGCTGTCGGAGGGGCAGTACTGAGGGAGCGCTGCACTGTCGGAGGGGCAGTACTGAGGGAGCGCCGCACTGTCGGAGGGGCAGTACTGAGGGAGCATCGTACTGTCGGAGGGGCAGTACTGAGGGAGCGCCGCACTGTCGGAGGGGCAGTACTGAGGGAGCATCGTACTGTCAGAGGGGCAGTACTGAGGGAGCGCCGCATTGTCGGAGGGGCAGTACTGAGGGAGCATCGTACTGTCGGAGGGGCAGTACTGAGGGAGCGCCGCACTGTCGGAGGGGCAGTACTGAGGGAGCACCGCACTGTCGGAGGGGCAGGACTGAGGGAGTGCTGCACTGTCAGAGGGGCAATACTGAGGGAGCATCGCACTGTCGGAGGGGCACTACTGAGTGAGCACTACACTGTCGGAGGGGCGGTACTGAGGGAGCACTACACTGTCGGAGGGGCAGTACTGAGGGAGCATCGTACTGTCGGAGGGGCAGTACTGAAGGAGCACCGCACTGTCGGAGGGGCAGTACTGAGGGAGCACCGCACTGTCGGAGGGGCAGTACTGAGGGAGCATCGTACTGTCGGAGGGGCAGTACTGAGGGAGCGCCGCACTGTCAGAGAGTCAGTACTGAGGGAGCACCGCACTGTCGGAGGAGCAGTACTGAGGGAGCACCGCACTGTCGGAGGGGCAGTACTGAGGGAGCGTCGTACTGTCGGAGGGGCAGTACTGAGGGAGCACCGCAATGTCGGAGGTGCAGCACTGAGGGAGCATCGTACTGTCGGAGGGGCAGTACTGTGGGAGCACTACACTGTCGGAGGGGCAGTACTGAGGGAGCATCGTACTGTCGGAGGGGCAGTACTGAGGGAGCATCGTACTGTCAGAGGGGCAGTACTGAGGGAGCTCTACACTGTCGGAGGGGCAGTACTGAGGGAGCACCACACTGTCGGAGGGGCAGTACTGAGGGAGCACTACACTGTCGGAGGGGCAGTACTGAGGGAGCACCGCACTGTCGGAGGGACAGTACTGAGGCAGCACCGCACTGTCGGAGGGGCAGTACTGAGGGAGCGCTGCACTGTCGGAGAGTCAGTACTGAGGGAGCACCGCACTGTCGGAGGGGCAGTACTGAGGGAGCATCGTACTGTCGGAGGGGCAGTACTGAGGGAGCGCCGCACTGTCGGAGGGGCAGTATTGAGGGAGCGCCGCACTGTTGGATGGGCAGTACTGAGGGAGCGTCGTACTGTCGGAGGGGCAGTACTGAGGGAGCGCCGCACTGTCGGAGGGGCAGTACTGAGGGAGCGCCGCACTGTCGGAGGAGCAGTACTGAGGGAGCACCGCACTGTCGGAGGGGCAGTACTGAGGGAGCGTCGTACTGTCGGAGGGGCAGTACTGAGGGAGCGCCGCACTGTCGGAGGGGCAGTACTGAGGGAGCGTCGTACTGTCGGAGGGGCAGTACTGAGGGAGCACCGCACTGTCGGAGGGGCAGTACTGAGGGACACCGCACTGTCGGAGGGGCAGTACTGAGGGAGCGCGCGCTGTCGGAGGGGCAGTACTGAGAGAGCGCTGCACTGTCGGAGGGGCAGTACTGAGGGAGCACCGCACTGTCGGAGTGGCAGTACTGAGGGAGCAGCGTACTGTCGGAGGGGCAGTACTGAGGGAGCGCCGCACTGTCGGAGGGGCAGTACTGAGGGAGCATCGTACTGTCGGAGGGGCAGTACTGAGGGAGCGCCGCATTATCGGAGGGGCAGTACTGAGGGAGCATCGTACTGTCGGAGGGGCAGTACTGAGGGAGCGCCGCACTGTCGGAGGGGCAGTACTGAGGGAGCACCGCACTGTCGGAGGGGCAGGACTGAGGGAGCAGCGTACTGTCGGAGGGGCAGTACTGAGGGAGCATCGTACTGCCAAGGGGCAGTGCTGAGGGAGCGCCGCACTGTCGGAGGGGCAGTACTGAGGGAGCATCGTACTGTCGGAGGGGCAGTACTGAGGGAGCACTACACTGTCGGGGGGCAGTACTGAGGGAGCGCCGCACTGTCGGAGGGGCAGTACTGAGGGAGCACCGCACTGTCGGAGGGGCAGTACTGAGGGAGCATCGTACTGTCGGAGGGGCAGTACTGAGGTAGCACTACACTGTCGGAGGGGCAGTACTGAGGGAACATCGTACTGTCGGAGGGGTAGAACTGAGGGAGCACTACACTGTCGGAGGGGCAGTACTGAGTGAGCACAGCACTGTCGGAGGGGCAGCACTGAGGGAGTGCTGCACTGTTGGAGGGGCAGTACTGAGGAAGCGCCGCACTGTCGGAGGGGCAGTACTGAGGGAGCGCCGCACTGTCGGAGGGGCAGTACTGAGGGAGCGTCGCACTGTCGGAGGGGCAGTACTGAGGGAGCGCCGCACTGTCGGAGGGGCAGTACTGAGGGAGCGCCGCACTGTCGGAGGGGCAGTACTGAGGGAGCGCCGCACTGTCGGAGGGGCAGTACTGAGGGAGCGCCGCACTGTCGGAGGGGTAGTACTGAGGGAGCGCCGCACTGTCGGAGGGGTAGCACTGAGGGAGCACCGCACTGTCGGAGGGGCAGTACTGAGGGAGCACTGCACTGTCGGAGGTGCAGTACTGAGGGAGCGCCGCACTGTCGGAGGGGCAGTACTGAGGGAGCGCCGCACTGTCGGAGGGGCAGCACTGAGGGAGCGTCGCACTGTCGGAGGGGTCGTACTGAGGGAGCGTCGCACTGTCGGAGGGGTAGTATTGAGGGAGCGTCGCTCTGTCGGAGGGGCAGTACTGAGGGAGCATCGTACTGTCGGAGGGGCAGTACTGAGGGAGCACCGCACTGTCGGAGGGGCAGTACTGAGGGAGCGCCGCACTGTCGGAGGGGCAGTACTGAGGGAGCATCCTACTGTCGGAGGGGCAGGACTGAGGGAGCACTACACTGTCGGAGGGGCAGTACTGAGGGAACATCGTACTGTCGGAGGGGTAGAACTGAGGGAGCACTACACTGTCGGAGGGGCAGTACTGAGTGAGCACAGCACTGTCGGAGGGGCAGTACTGAGGGAGTGCTGCACTGTTGGAGGGGCAGTACTGAGGGAGTGCTGCACTGTCGGAGGGGCAGTACTGAGGGAGTGCTGCACTGTTGGAGGGGCAGTACTGAGGGAGCGCCGCACTGTGGGAGGGGCAGTACTGAGGGAGCGCCGCACTGTCGGAGGGGCAGTACTGAGGGAGCGCCGCACTGTCGGAGGGGCAGTACTGAGGGAGCTCCGCACTGTCGGAGGGGCAGTACTGCGGGAGCGCCGCACTTTCCGCAGGGCAGTACTGAGGGAGCGCCGCACTGTCGGAGGGGCAGTACTGAGGGAGAGCCGCACTGTCGGAGGGGCAGTACTGAGGGAGCGCCGCACTGTCGGAGGGGCAGTACTGAGGGAGCGCCGCACTGTCGGAGGGGCAGTACTGAGGGAGCGCCGCGCTGTCGGAGGGACAGTACTGAGGGAGCGCCGCACTGTCGGAGGGGCAGTCCTGAGGAAGCACTGCACTGTCGGAGGGGCAGTACTGAGGGAGCGCCGCACTGTCGGAGGGGCAGAACTGAGGGAGCGCTGCACTGTCGGAGTGGCAGTACTGAGGGAGCATCGTACTGTCGGAGGGGCAGTACTGAGGGAGCACTGCACTGTCAGAGGGGCAGTACTGAGGGAGCACCGCACTGTCGGAGGGGTAGTACTGAGGGGGCATCGTACTGTCGGAGGGGTAGTACTGAGGGAGCGTCGCTCTGTCGGAGGGGCAGTACTGAGGGAGCGCCGCACTGTCGGAGGGGCAGTACTGAGGGAGCGCCGCACTGTCGGAGGGGTAGTACTGAGGGAGCGCCGCACTGTCGGAGGGGTAGTACTGAGGGAGCGTTGCTCTGTCGGAGGGGCAGTACTGAGGGAGCGTTGCACTGTCGGAGGGGTAGTACTGAGGGAGCGTCGCAATGTCGGAGGGGTAGTACTGAGGGAGCGTCGCTCTGTCGGAGGGGCAGTACTGAGGGAGCGCCGCACTGTCGGAGGGGCAGTACTGAGGGAGCGCCGCACTGTCGGAGGGGCAGTACTGAGGGAGCGTCGCACTGTCGGAGGGGTAGTACTGAGGGAGCGCCGCACTGTCGGAGGTGCAGTACTGAGGTAGCGCCGCACTGCCGGAGGGGTTGTACTGAGGGAGTGCTGCACTGTCAGAGGAGCAGTACTGAGGGAGCACTGCATTATTGGAGGGGCAGTACTGAGGGAGCACTGCACTGTCGGAGGGGTAGTACTGAGGGAGTGCTGCACTGTCGGAGGGGCAGTACTGAGGGAGCGCTGCACTGTTGGAGGGGCAGTACTGAGGGAGCACTGCACTGTCGGAGTGGCAGTACTGAGGGAGCATCGTACTGTCGGAGGGGTAGTACTGTGGGAGCACTGCACTGTCGGAGGGGCAGTACTGAGGGAGCGCCGCACTGTCGGAGGGTTAGTACTGAGGGAGAGTCGCACTGTCGGAGGGGCTGTACTGAGGGAGCACCGCACTGTCGGAGGGGCAGTACTGAGGGAGCGCCGCACTGTCGGAGGGGCAGTACTGAGGGAGCGTCGCACTGTCGGAGGGTTAGTACTGAGGGAGCGTCGCTCTGTCGGAGGGGCAGTACTGAGGGAGCGCCGCACTGTCGGAGGGGCAGTACTGAGGGAGCGCCGCACTGTCGGAGGGGCAGTACTGAGGGAGCGCCGCACTGTCGGAGGGGCATTACTGAGGGAGCGTCGTACTGTCGGAGGGGCAGTACTGAGGGAGCATCGTACTGTCGGAGGGGCAGTACTGAGGGAGCACTACACTGTCGAAGGGGCAGTACTGAGGGAGCATAGTACTGTCGGAGGGGCAGTACTGAGGGAGCATCGTACTGTCGGAGGGGCAGTACTGAGGCAGCATCGTACTGTCGGAGGGGCAGTACTGAGGGAGCACCGCACTGTCGGAGGTGCAGTACTGAGGGAGCGCCGCACTGTCGGAGGGGCAGTACTGAGGGAGCATCGTACTGTCGGAGGGGCAGTACTGAGGGAGCACTACACTGTCGGGGGGCAGTACTGAGGGAGCGCCGCACTGTCGGAGGGGCAGTACTGAGGGAGCACCGCACTGTCGGAGGGGGAGTACTGAGGGAGCATCGTACTGTCGGAGGGGCAGTACTGAGGGAGCGCTACACTGTCGGAGGGGCAGTACTGAGGGAACATCGTACTGTCGGAGGGGTAGAACTGAGGGAGCACTACACTGTCGGAGGGGCAGTACTGAGGGAGTGCTGCACTGTTGGAGGGGCAGTACTGAGGAAGCGCCGCACTGTCGGAGGTGCAGTACTGAGGGAGCGCCGCACTGTGGGAGGGGCAGTACTGAGGGAGCGCCGCACTGTCGGAGGGGCAGTACTGAGGGAGCGCCTCACTGTCGGAGGGGCAGTACTGAGGGAGCTCCGCACTGTCGGAGGGGCAGTACTGAGGGAGCGCCGCACTGTCGGAGGGGCAGTACTGAGGGAGCGCTGCACTGTCGGAGGGGCAGTACTGAGGGAGAGCCGCACTGTCGGAGGGGCAGTACTGAGGGAGCGCCGCACTGTCAGAGGGGCAGTACTGAGGGAGCGCCGCACTGTCGGAGGGGCAGTACTGAGGGAGCGCCGCACTGTCGGAGGGGCAGTACTGAGGGAGCGCCGCACTGTCGGAGGGGTAGTACTGAGGGAGCGCCGCACTGTCGGAGGGGCAGAACTGAGGGAGCACCGCACTGTCGGAGGGGCAGTACTGAGTGAGCGCCGCACTGTCGGAGGGGCAGAACTGAGGGAGCACCGCACTGTCGGAGGGGCAGTCCTGAGGGAGCACTGCACTGTCGGAGGTGCAGTACTGAGGGAGCGCCGCACTGTCGGAGGGGCAGTACTGAGGGAGCATGCACTGTCGAAGCGGTAGTACTGAGGGAGTGCTGCACTGTCGGAGGGGCAGTACTGAGGGAGTGCTGCACTGTCGGAGGGGCAGTACTGAGGGAGCGCTGCACTGTCGGAGGGGCAGTACTGAGGGAGCATCGTACTGTCGGAGGGGCAGTACTGAGGGAGCACTGCACTGTCTGAGGGGCAGTACTGAGGGAGCACCGCACTGTCGGAGGGGTAGTACTGAGGGAGCATCGTACTGTCGGAGGGGCAGTACTGAGGGAGCACTGCACTGTCGGAGGGGCAGTACTGAGGGAGCATCGTACTGTCGGAGGGGCAGTACTGAGGGAGCACTACACTGTCGGGGGGCAGTACTGAGGGAGCGCCGCACTGTCGGAGGGGCAGTACTGAGGGAGCGCTGCACTGTCGGAGGGGCAGTACTGAGGGAGAGCCGCACTGTCGGAGGGGCAGTACTGAGGGAGCGCCGCACTGTCGGAGGGACAGTACTGAGGGAGCGCCGCACTGTCAGAGGAGCAGTGCTGAGGGAGCACTGCACTGTTGGAGGGGCAGTACTGAGGGAGCGCCGCACTGTCGGAGGGGTAGTACTGAGGGAGCGCCGCACTGTCGGAGGGGTAGTACTGAGGGAGCACGGCACTGTCGGAGGGGCAGTACTGAGGGAGCGCCGCACTGTCGGTGGGGCAGTACTGAGAGAGCGCCGCACTGTCGGAGGGGCAGTACTGAGGGAGCGCCGCAATGTCGGAGGGGCAGTACTGAGGGAGCGTCGCACTGTCGGAGGGGTAAGTACTGAGGGAGCACTGCACTGTCGGAGGGGCAGTACTGAGGGAGAGCTGCACTGTCGGAGGGGTAGTACAGAGGGAGTGCTGCACTGTCGGAGGGGCAGAACTGAGGGAGCACTGCACTGTCGGAGGGGCAGTACTGAGGGAGCGCCGCACTGTCGGAGGGGCAGAACTGAGGGAGCGTTGCACTGTCGGAGGGGCAGCACTGAGGGAGCATCGTACTGTCGGAGGGGCAGTACTGAGGGAGCATTGTACTGTCGGAGGGGCAGTACTGAGGGAGCACCGCACTGTCGGAGGGGCAGTACTGAGGGAGCACCGCACTGTCGGAGGGGCAGTACTGAGGGAGCATCGTACTGTCGGAGGTGCAGTAGTGAGGGAGCACAACACTGTCGGAGGGGCAGTACTGAGGGAGCATCGTACTGTCGGAGGGGCAGTACTGAGGGAGCACTACACTGTCGGAGGGGCAGTACTGAGGGAGCATTGTACTGTCGGAGGGGCAGTACTGAGGGAGCATCGTACTGTCGGAGGGGCAGTACTGAGGCAGCATCGTACTGTCGGAGGGGCAGTACTGAGGGAGCACCGCACTGTCGGAGGGGCAGTACTGAGGGAGCGCCGCACTGTCGGAGGGGCAGTACTGAGGGAGCATCGTACTGTCGGAGGGGCAGTACTGAGGGAGCACTACACTGTCGGGGGGCAGTACTGAGGGAGCGCCGCACTGTCGGAGGGGCAGTACTGAGGGAGCACCGCACTGTCGGAGGGGCAGTACTGAGGGAGCATCGTACTGTCGGAGGGGCAGTACTGAGGGAGCACTACACTGTCGGAGGGGCAGTACTGAGGGAACATCGTACTGTCGGAGGGGTAGAACTGAGGGAGCACTACACTGTCGGAGGGGCAGTACTGAGGGAGCGCCGCACTGTCTAAGGGGCAGTACTGAGGAAGCGCCGCACTGTCGGAGGGGCAGTACTGAGGGAGCACCGCACTGTCGGAGGGGCAGTACTGAGGGAGCGCCGCACTGTCGGAGGGGCAGTACTGAGGGAGCACCGCACTGTCGGAGGGGCAGTACTGAGGGAGCGCCGCACTGTGGGAGGGGCAGTACTGAGGGAGCGCCGCACTGTCGGAGGGGCAGTACTGAGGGAGCGCCTCACTGTCGGAGGGGCAGTACTGAGGGAGCTCCGCACTGTCGGAGGGGCAGTACTGAGGGAGCGCCGCACTGTCGGCGGGGCAGTACTGAGGGAGCGCTGCACTGTCGGAGGGGCAGTACTGAGGGAGAGCCGCACTGTCGGAGGGGCAGTACTGAGGGAGCGCCTCACTGTCGGAGGGGCAGGACTGAGGGAGCACTACACTGTCGGAGGGGCAGTACTGAGGGAACATCGTACTGTCGGAGGGGTAGAACTGAGGGAGCACTACACTGTCGGAGGGGCAGTACTGAGTGAGCACAGCACTGTCGGAGGGGCAGTACTGAGGGAGTGCTGCACTGTTGGAGGGGCAGTACTGAGGGAGCGCCGCACTGTCGGAGGTGCAGTACTGAGGGAGCGCCGCACTGTGGGAGGGGCAGTACTGAGGGAGCGCCGCACTGTCGGAGGGGCAGTACTGAGGGAGCGCCGCACTGTCGGAGGGGCAGTACTGAGGGAGCTCCGCACTGTCGGAGGGGCAGTACTGAGGGAGCGCCGCACTTTCCGCAGGGCAGTACTGAGGGAGCGCCGCACTGTCGGAGGGGCAGTACTGAGGGAGAGCCGCACTGTCGGAGGGGCAGTACTGAGGGAGCGCCGCACTGTCGGAGGGGCAGTACTGAGGGAGCGCCGCGCTGTCGGAGGGACAGTACTGAGGGAGCGCCGCACTGTCGGAGGGGCAGTACTGAGGAAGCACTGCACTGTCGGAGGGGCAGTACTGAGGGAGCGCCGCACTGTCGGAGGGGCAGAACTGAGGGAGCGCTGCACTGTCGGAGTGGCAGTACTGAGGGAGCATCGTACTGTCGGAGGGGCAGTACTGAGGGAGCACTGCACTGTCAGAGGGGCAGTACTGAGGGAGCACCGCACTGTCGGAGGGGTAGTACTGAGGGGGCATCGTACTGTCGGAGGGGTAGTACTGAGGGAGCGTCGCTCTGTCGGAGGGGCAGTACTGAGGGAGCGCCGCACTGTCGGAGGGGCAGTACTGAGGGAGCGCCGCACTGTCGGAGGGGTAGTACTGAGGGAGCGCCGCACTGTCGGAGGGGTAGTACTGAGGGAGCGTCGCTCTGTCGGAGGGGCAGTACTGAGGGAGCGTTGCACTGTCGGAGGGGTAGTACTGAGGGAGCGTCGCAATGTCGGAGGGGTAGTACTGAGGGAGCGTCGCTCTGTCGGAGGGGCAGTACTGAGGGAGCGCCGCACTGTCGGAGGGGCAGTACTGAGGGAGCGCCGCACTGTCGGAGGGGCAGTACTGAGGGAGCGTCGCACTGTCGGAGGGGTAGTACTGAGGGAGCGCCGCACTGTCGGAGGTGCAGTACTGAGGGAGCACTGCATTATTGGAGGGGCAGTACTGAGGGAGCACTGCACTGTCGGAGGGGTAGTACTGAGGGAGTGCTGCACTGTCGGAGGGGCAGTACTGAGGGAGCGCTGCACTGTTGGAGGGGCAGTACTGAGGGAGCACTGCACTGTCGGAGTGGCAGTACTGAGGGAGCATCGTACTGTCGGAGGGGTAGTACTGTGGGAGCACTGCACTGTCGGAGGGGCAGTACTGAGGGAGCGCCGCACTGTCGGAGGGTTAGTACTGAGGGAGAGTCGCACTGTCGGAGGGGCTGTACTGAGGGAGCACCGCACTGTCGGAGGGGCAGTACTGAGGGAGCGCCGCACTGTCGGAGGGGCAGTACTGAGGGAGCGTCGCACTGTCGGAGGGGCAGTACTGAGGGAACGTCGCACTGTCGGAGGGTTAGTACTGAGGGAGCGTCGCTCTGTCGGAGGGGCAGTACTGATGGAGCGCCGCACTGTCGGAGGGGCAGTACTGAGGGAGCGCCGCACTGTCGGAGGGGCAGTACTGAGGGAGCGCCGCACTGTCGGAGGGGCATTACTGAGGGAGCGTCGTACTGTCGGAGGGGCAGTACTGAGGGAGCATCGTACTGTCGGAGGGGCAGTACTGAGGGAGCACTACACTGTCGAAGGGGCAGTACTGAGGGAGCATAGTACTGTCGGAGGGGCAGTACTGAGGGAGCATCGTACTGTCGGAGGGGCAGTACTGAGGCAGCATCGTACTGTCGGAGGGGCAGTACTGAGGGAGCACCGCACTGTCGGAGGGGCAGTACTGAGGGAGCGCCGCACTGTCGGAGGGGCAGTACTGAGGGAGCATCGTACTGTCGGAGGGGCAGTACTGAGGGAGCACTACACTGTCGGGGGGCAGTACTGAGGGAGCGCCGCACTGTCGGAGGGGCAGTACTGAGGGAGCACCGCACTGTCGGAGGGGTAGTACTGAGGGAGCATCGTACTGTCGGAGGGGCAGTACTGAGGGAGCGCTACACTGTCGGAGGGGCAGTACTGAGGGAACATCGTACTGTCGGAGGGGTAGAACTGAGGGAGCACTACACTGTCGGAGGGGCAGTACTGAGTGAGCACAGCACTGTCGGAGGGGCAGTACTGAGGGAGTGCTGCACTGTTGGAGGGGCAGTACTGAGGAAGCGCCGCACTGTCGGAGGTGCAGTACTGAGGGAGCGCCGCACTGTGGGAGGGGCAGTACTGAGGGAGCGCCGCACTGTCGGAGGGGCAGTACTGAGGGAGCGCCTCACTGTCGGAGGGGCAGTACTGAGGGAGCTCCGCACTGTCGGAGGGGCAGTACTGAGGGAGCGCCGCACTGTCGGAGGGGCAGTACTGAGGGAGCGCTGCACTGTCGGAGGGGCAGTACTGAGGGAGAGCCGCACTGTCGGAGGGGCAGTACTGAGGGAGCGCCGCACTGTCGGAGGGGCAGTACTGAGGGAGCGCCGCACTGTCGGAGGGGCAGTACTGAGGGAGCGCCGCACTGTCGGAGGGGTAGTACTGAGGGACAGCCGCACTGTCGAAGCGGTAGTACTGAGGGAGTGCTGCACTGTCGGAGGGGCAGTACTGAGGGAGTGCTGCACTGTCGGAGGGGCAGTACTGAGGGAGCGCTGCACTGTCGGAGGGGCAGTACTGAGGGAGCATCGTACTGTCGGAGGGGTAGTACTGTGGGACACTGCACTGTCGGAGGGGCAGTACTGAGGGAGCATCGTACTGTCGGAGGGGCAGTACTGAGGGAGCACTGCACTGTCTGAGGGGCAGTACTGAGGGAGCACCGCACTGTCGGAGGGGTAGTACTGAGGGAGCATCGTACTGTCGGAGGGGCAGTACTGAGGGAGCACTGCACTGTCGGAGGGGCAGTACTGAGGGAGCATCGTACTGTCGGAGGGGCAGTACTGAGGGAGCATCGTACTGTCGGAGGGGCAGTACTGAGGGAGCACTACACTGTCGAAGGGGCAGTACTGAGGGAGCATCGTACTGTCGGAGGGGCAGTACTGAGGGAGCATCGTACTGTCGGAGGGGTAGTACTGTGGGAGCACTGCACTGTCGGAGGGGCAGTACTGAGGGAGTGCTGCACTGTCGGAGGGGCAGTACTGAGGGAGCCCTGCACTGTCGGAGGGGCAGTACTGAGGGAGCATCGTACTGTCGGAGGGGTAGTACTGTGGGAGCACTGCACTGTCGGAGGGGCAGTACTGAGGGAGCATCGTACTGTCGGAGGGGCAGTACTGAGGGAGCATCGTACTGTCGGAGGGGCAGTACTGAGGGAGCACCGCACTGTCGGAGGGGCAGTACTGAGGGAGCGCCGCACTGTCGGAGGGGCAGTACTGAGGGAGCATCGTACTGTCGGAGGGGCAGTACTGAGGGAGCATCGTACTGTCGGAGCGGCAGTACTGAGGGAGCATCGTACTGTCGGAGGGGCAGTACTGAGGGAGCACTACACTGTCGGGGGGCAGTACTGAGGGAGCGCCGCACTGTCGGAGGGGCAGTACTGAGGGAGCGCTGCACTGTCGGAGGGGCAGTACTGAGGGAGAGCCGCACTGTCGGAGGGGCAGGACTGAGGGAGCGCCGCACTGTCGGAGGGGCAGTACTGAGGGAGCGCCGCACTGTCAGAGGAGCAGTGCTGAGGGAGCACTGCACTGTTGGAGGGGCAGTACTGAGGGAGCGCCGCACTGTCGGAGGGGTAGTACTGAGGGAGCGCCGCACTGTCGGAGGGGTAGTACTGAGGGAGCACGACACTGTCGGAGGGGCAGTACTGAGGGAGCGCCGCAATGTCGGTGGGGCAGTACTGAGAGAGCGCCGCACTGTCGGAGGGGCAGTACTGAGGGAGCGCCGCAATGTCGGAGGGGCAGTACTGAGGGAGCGTCGCACTGTCGGAGGGGTAAGTACTGATGGAGCACTGCACTGTCGGAGGGGCAGAACTGAGGGAGCACTGCACTGTCGGAGGGGTCGTCCAGAGGGAGTGCTGCACTGTCGGAGGGGCAGTACTGAGGGAGCATCGTACTGTCGGAGGTGCAGTCGTGAGGGAGCACAACACTGTCGGAGGGGCAGTACTGAGGGAGCATCGTACTGTCGGAGGGGCAGTACTGAGGGAGCACTACACTGTCGGAGGGGCAGTACTGAGGGAGCATTGTACTGTCGGAGGGGCAGTACTGAGGGAGCATCGTACTGTCGGAGGGGCAGTACTGAGGCAGCATCGTACTGTCGGAGGGGCAGTACTGAGGGAGCACCGCACTGTCGGAGGGGCAGTACTGAGGGAGCGCCGCACTGTCGGAGGGGCAGTACTGAGGGAGCATCGTACTGTCGGAGGGGCAGTACTGAGGGAGCACTACACTGTCGGGGGGCAGTACTGAGGGAGCGCCGCACTGTCGGAGGGGCAGCACTGAGGGAGCACCGCACTGTCGGAGGGGCAGTACTGAGGGAGCATCGTACTGTCGGAGGGGCAGTACTGAGGGAGCACTACACTGTCGGAGGGGCAGTACTGAGGGAACATCGCACTGTCGGAGGGGTAGAACTGAGGGAGCACTACACTGTCGGAGGGGCAGTACTGAGGGAGCTCCGCACTGTCGGAGGGGCAGTACTGAGGGAGCGCTGCACTGTCGGAGGGGCAGTACTGAGGGAGAGCCGCACTGTCGGAGGGGCAGTACTGAGGGAGCGCCGTACTGTCGGAGGGGCAGTACTGAGGGAGCGCCGCACTGTCGGAGGGGCAGTACTGAGGGAGCGCCGCACTGTCGGAGGGGCAGTACTGAGGGAGCGCCGCACTGTCGGAGGGGCAGTACTGAGGGAGCGCCGCACTGTCGGAGGGGTAGTACTGAAAGAGCGCCGCACTGTCGGAGGGGTAGTACTGAGGGAGCACTGCACTGTCGGAGGGGCAGTACTGAGTGAGCGCCGCACTGTCGGAGGGGCAGAACTGAGGGAGCACCGCACTGTCTGAGGGGCAGTACTGAGGGAGCACTGCACTGTCGGAGGTGCAGTACTGAGGGAGCGCCGCACTGTCGGAGGGGCAGTACTGAGGGAGCGCCGCACTGTCGGAGGGGCAGTACTGAGGGAGTGCCGCACTGTCGGAGGGGCAGTACTGAGGGAGTACTGCACTGTCGGAGGGGCAGTACTGAGGGAGCGCTGCACTGTCGGAGGGGCAGTACTGAGGGAGCATCGTACTGTCGGAGGGGTAGTACTGTGGGAGCACTGCACTGTCGGAGGGGCAGTACTGAGGGAGCATCGTACTGTCGGAGGGGCAGTACTGAGGGAGCACTGCACTGTCAGAGGGGCAGTACTGAGGGAGCACCGCACTGTCGGAGGGGTAGTACTGAGGGAGCATCGTACTGTCGGAGGGGCAGCACTGAGGGAGCACTACACTGTCGAAGGGGCAGTACTGAGGGAGCATCGTACTGTCGGAGGGGCAGTACTGAGGGAGCATCGTACTGTCGGAGGGGCAGTACTGAGGGAGCATCGTACTGTCGGAGAGGCAGTACTGAGGGAGCGCCGCACTGTCGGAGGGGCAGTACTGAGGGAGCGCCGCACTGTCGGAGGGGCAGTACTGAGGGAGCATCGTACTGTCGGAGGGGCAGTACTGAGGGAGCACCACACTGTCGGGGGGCAGTACTGAGGGAGCATCGTACTGTCGGAGGGGCAGTACTGAGGGAGCATTACACTGTCGGAGAGGCAGTACTGAGGGAGCGCCGCACTGTCGGAGGGGCAGTACTGAGGGAGCGCCGCACTGTCGGAGGGGCAATACTGAGGGAGTGCCGCACTGTCAGAGGAGCAGTACTGAGGGAGCACTGCACTATCGGAGGGGCAGTACTGAGGGAGCACTGCACTGTCGGAGGGGCAGTACTGAGGGAGCGCCGCACTGTCGGAAGGGTAGTACTGAGGGAGCACGACACTGTCGGAGGGGCAGTACTGAGGGAGCGCCGCACTGTCGGTGGGGCAGTACTGAGAGAGCGCCGCACTGTCGGAGGGGCAGTACTGAGGGAGCGCCGCAATGTCGGAGGGGTAGTACAGAGGGAGTGCTGCACCGTCGGAGGGGTAGTACTGAGGGAGCATCGTACTGTCGGAGGGGAGGTACTGAGGGAGCACTGCACTGTCGGAGGGGCAGTACTGAGGGAGTGCTGCACTGTCTGAGGGGCAGTACTGAGGGAGCACTGCACTGTCGGAGGTGCAGTACTGAGGGAGCGCCGCACTGTCGGAGGGGCAGTACTGAGGGAGTGCCGCACTGTCGGAGGGGCAGTACTGAGGGAGTGCTGCACTGTCGGAGGGGCAGTACTGAGGGAGCGCTGCACTGTCGGAGGGGCAGTACTGAGGGAGCATCGTACTGTCGGAGGGGTAGTACTGTGGGAGCACTGCACTGTCGGAGGGGTAGTACTGAGGGAGCATCGTACTGTCGGAGGGGCAGCACTGAGGGAGCACTACACTGTCGAAGGGGCAGTACTGAGGGAGCATCGTACTGTCGGAGGGGCAGTACTGAGGGAGCATCGTACTGTCGGAGGGGCAGTACTGAGGGAGCATTGTACTGTCGGAGAGGCAGTACTGAGGGAGCGCCGCACTGTCGGAGGGGCAGTACTGAGGGAGCGCCGCACTGTCGGAGGGGCAGTACTGAGGGAGCATCGTACTGTCGGAGGGGCAGTACTGAGGGAGCACTACACTGTCGGGGGGCAGTACTGAGGGAGCGCCGCACTGTCGGAGGGGCAGTACTGAGGGAGCGCCGCACTGTCGGAGGGGCAGTACTGAGGGAGTGCCGCACTGTCAGAGGAGCAGTACTGAGGGAGCACTGCACTATCGGAGGGGCAGTACTGAGGGAGCACTGCACTGTCGGAGGGGCAGTACTGAGGGAGCGCCGCACTGTCGGAAGGGTAGTACTGAGGGAGCACGACACTGTCGGAGGGGCAGTACTGAGGGAGCGCCGCACTGTCGGTGGGGCAGTACTGAGAGAGCGCCGCACTGTCGGAGGGGCAGTACTGAGGGAGCGCCGCAATGTCGGAGGGGTAGTACAGAGGGAGTGCTGCACCGTCGGAGGGGTAGTACTGAGGGAGCATCGTACTGTCGGAGGGGAGGTACTGAGGGAGCACTGCACTGTCGGAGGGGCAGTACTGAGGGAGTGCTGCACTGTCAGAGGGGCAGTACTGAGGGAGCGCAGCACTGTCGGAGGGGCAGTACTGAGGGAGCGTCGCTCTGTCGGAGGGGCAGAACTGAGGGAGCACTGCACTGTCGGAGGGGCAGTACTGAGGGAGCGCCGCACTGTCGGAGGGGCAGAACTGAGGGAGCGTTGCACTGTCGGAGGGGCAGCACTGAGGGAGCATCGTTCTGTCGGAGGGGCAGTACTGAGGGAGCACTGCACTGTCGGAGGGGCAGTACTGAGGGAGCGTCGCACTGTCGGAGGGGCAGTACTGAGGGAGCACTGCACTGTCGGAGGGGCAGTACTGAGGGAGCACCGCACTGTCGGAGGGGCAGTACTGAGGGAGCACCGCACTGTCGGAGGGGCAGTACTGAGGGAGCGCCGCACTGTCGGAGGGGCAGTACTGAGGGAGCGCCGCACTGTCGGAGGGGCAGTACTGAGGGAGCGCCGCACTGTCGGAGGGGTAGTACTGAGGGAGCGCCGCACTGTCGGAGGGGTAGTACTGAGGGAGCACTGCACTGTCGGAGGGGCAGTACTGAGTGAGCGCCGCACTGTCGGAGGGGCAGAACTGAGGGAGCACCGCACTGTCGGAGGGGCAGTACTGAGGGAGCACTGCACTGTCGGAGGTGCAGTACTGAGGGAGCGCCGCACTGTCGGAGGGGCAGTACTGAGGGAGCGCCGCACTGTCGGAGGGGCAGCACTGAGGGAGCGTCGCACTGTCGGAGGGGTAGTACTGAGGGAGCGTCGCACTGTCGGAGGGGCAGTACTGAGGGAGCATCGTACTGTCGGAGGGGCAGTACTGAGGGAGCGCCGCACTGTCGGAGGGGCAGTACTGAGGGAGCGCCGCACTGTCGGAGGGGCAGTACTGAGGGAGCATCGTACTGTCGGAGGGGCAGGACTGAGCGAGCACTACACTGTCGGAGGGGCAGTACTGAGGGAACATCGTACTGTCGGAGGGGTAGAACTGAGGGAGCACTACACTGTCGGAGGGGCAGTACTGAGTGAGCACAGCACTGTCGGAGGGGCAGTACTGAGGGAGTGCTGCACTGTTGGAGGGGCAGTACTGAGGGAGCGCCGCACTGTCGGAGGTGCAGTACTGAGGGAGCGCCGCACTGTGGGAGGGGCAGTACTGAGGGAGCGCCGCACTGTCGGAGGGGCAGTACTGAGGGAGCGCCGCACTGTCGGAGGGGCAGTACTGAGGGAGCTCCGCACTGTCGGAGGGGCAGTACTGAGGGAGCGCCGCACTTTCCGCAGGGCAGTACTGAGGGAGCGCCGCACTGTCGGAGGGGCAGTACTGAGGGAGAGCCGCACTGTCGGAGGGGCAGTACTGAGGGAGCGCCGCACTGTCGGAGGGGCAGTACTGAGGGAGCGCCGCACTGTCGGAGGGGCAGTACTGAGGGAGCGCCGCGCTGTCGGAGGGACAGTACTGAGGGAGCGCCGCACTGTCGGAGGGGCAGTACTGAGGGAGCACTGCACTGTAGGAGGGGCAGTACTGAGGGAGCGTCGCACTGTCGGAGGGGTAGTACTGAGGGAGCGTCGCAATGTCGGAGGGGTAGTACTGAGGGAGCGTCGCTCTGTCGGAGGGGCAGTACTGAGGGAGCGCCGCACTGTCGGAGGGGCAGTACTTAGGGAGCGCCGCACTGTCGGAGGGGCAGTACTGAGGGAGCGTCGCACTGTCGGAGGGGTAGTACTGAGGGAGCGCCGCACTGTCGGAGGTGCAGTACTGAGGTAGCGCCGCACTGCCGGAGGGGTTGTACTGAGGGAGTGCTGCACTGTCAGAGGAGCAGTACTGAGGGAGCACTGCACTATTGGAGGGGCAGTACTGAGGGAGCACTGCACTGTCGGAGGGGTAGTACTGAGGGAGTGCTGCACTGTCGGAGGGGCAGTACTGAGGGAGCGCTGCACTGTTGGAGGGGCAGTACTGAGGGAGCACTGCACTGTCGGAGTGGCAGTACTGAGGGAGCATCGTACTGTCGGAGGGGTAGTACTGAGGGAGCGCCGCACTGTCGGAGGGTTAGTACTGAGGGAGAGTCGCACTGTCGGAGGGGCTGTACTGAGGGAGCACCGCACTGTCGGAGGGGCAGTACTGAGGGAGCGCCGCACTGTCGGAGGGTTAGTACTGAGGGAGAGTCGCACTGTCGGAGGGGCTGTACTGAGGGAGCACCGCACTGTCGGAGGGGCAGTACTGAGGGAGCGCCGCACTGTCGGAGGGGCAGTACTGAGGGAGCGTCGCACTGTTGGAGGGGCAGTACTGAGGGAACGTCGCACTGTCGGAGGGTTAGTACTGAGGGAGCGTCGCTCTGTCGGAGGGGCAGTACTGAGGGAGCGCCGCACTGTCGGAGGGGCAGTACTGAGGGAGCGCCGCACTGTCGGAGGGGCAGTACTGAGGGAGCGCCGCACTGTCGGAGGGGCATTACTGAGGGAGCGTCGTACTGTCGGAGGGGCAGTACTGAGGGAGCATCGTACTGTCGGAGGGGCAGTACTGAGGGAGCACTACACTGTCGAAGGGGCAGTACTGAGGGAGCATAGTACTGTCGGAGGGGCAGTACTGAGGGAGCATCGTACTGTCGGAGGGGCAGTACTGAGGCAGCATCGTACTGTCGGAGGGGCAGTACTGAGGGAGCACCGCACTGTCGGAGGGGCAGTACTGAGGGAGCGCCGCACTGTCGGAGGGGCAGTACTGAGGGAGCATCGTACTGTCGGAGGGGCAGTACTGAGGGAGCACTACACTGTCGGGGGGCAGTACTGAGGGAGCGCCGCACTGTCGGAGGGGCAGTACTGAGGGAGCACCGCACTGTCGGAGGGGTAGTACTGAGGGAGCATCGTACTGTCGGAGGGGCAGTACTGAGGGAGCACTACACTGTCGGAGGGGCAGTACTGAGGGAACATCGTACTGTCGGAGGGGTAGAACTGAGGGAGCACTACACTGTCGGAGGGGCAGTACTGAGTGAGCACAGCACTGTCGGAGGGGCAGTACTGAGGGAGTGCTGCACTGTTGGAGGGGCAGTACTGAGGGAGCGCCGCACTGTGGGAGGGGCAGTACTGAGGGAGCGCCGCACTGTGGGAGGGGCAGTACTGAGGGAGCGCCGCACTGTCGGAGGGGCAGTACTGAGGGAGCGCCTCACTGTCGGAGGGGCAGTACTGAGGGATCTCCGCACTGTCGGAGGGGCAGTACTGAGGGAGCGCCGCACTGTCGGAGGGGCAGTACTGAGGGAGCGCTGCACTGTCGGAGGGGCAGTACTGAGGGAGAGCCGCACTGTCGGAGGGGCAGTACTGAGGGAGCGCCGCACTGTCGGAGGGGCAGTACTGAGGGAGCGCCGCACTGTCGGAGGGGCAGTACTGAGGGAGCGCCGCACTGTCGGAGGGGCAGTACTGAGGGAGCGCCGCAATGTCGGAGGGGCAGTACTGAGGGAGCGTCGCACTGTCGGAGGGGTAAGTACTGAGGGAGCACTGCACTGTCGGAGGGGCAGTACTGAGGGAGAGCTGCACTGTCGGAGGGGTAGTACAGAGGGAGTGCTGCACTGTCGGAGGGGCAGAACTGAGGGAGCACTGCACTGTCGGAGGGGCAGAACTGAGGGAGCGTTGCACTGTCGGAGGGGCAGCACTGAGGGAGCATCGTACTGTCGGAGTGGCAGTACTGAGGGAGCATCGTACTGTCGGAGGGGCAGTACTGAGGGAGCACCGCACTGTCGGAGGGGCAGTACTGAGGGAGCACCACACTGTCAGAGGGGCAGTACTGAGGGAGTGCTGCACTGTCAGAGGGGCAGTACTGAGGGAGCATCATACTGTCGGAGGGGCATTACTGAGTGAGCACTACACTGTCGGAGGGGCAGTACTGAGGGAGCGCCGCACTGTCGGAGGGTCAGTACTGAGGGAGCACCGCACTGTCGGAGGGGCAGTACTGAGGGAGCATCGTACTGTCGGAGGGGCAGTGCTGAGGGAGCGCCGCACTGTCGGAGGGGCAGTACTGAGGGAGCGTCGTACTGTCGGAGGGGCAGTACTGAGGGAGCGCCGCACTGTCGGAGGGGCAGTACTGAGGGAGCGCCGCACTGTCGGAGGGGCAGTACTGAGGGAGCACCGCACTGTCGGAGGGGCAGTACTGAGGAAGTATCGTGCTGTCGGAGGGGCAGTACTGAGGGAGCGCCGCGCTGTCGGAGGGGCAGTACTGAGGGAGCGCCGCTCTGTCGGAGGGGCAGTACTGAGGGAGCATCGTACTGTCGGAGGGGCAGTACTGAGGGAGCGCCGCACTGTCGGAGAGGCAGTACTGAGGGAGCGCCGCACTGTCGGAGGGGCAGTACTGAGGGAGTGCTGCACTGTCAGAGGGGCAGTACTGAGGGAGCGCCGCACTGTCGGAGGGGCAGTACTGAGGGAACATCGTACTGTCGGAGGTGCAGTAGTGAGGGAGCACAACACTGTCGGAGGGGCAGTACTGAGGGAGCATCGTACTGTCGGAGGGGCAGTACTGAGGGAGCACTACACTGTCGGAGGGGCAGTACTGAGGGAGCATTGTACTGTCGGAGGGGCAGTACTGAGGGAGCATCGTACTGTCGGAGGGGCAGTACTGAGGCAGCATCGTACTGTCGGAGGGGCAGTACTGAGGGAGCACCGCACTGTCGGAGGGGCAGTACTGAGGGAGCGCCGCACTGTCGGAGGGGCAGTACTGAGGGAGCATCGTACTGTCGGAGGGGCAGTACTGAGGGAGCACTACACTGTCGGGGGGCAGTACTGAGGGAGCGCCGCACTGTCGGAGGGGCAGTACTGAGGGAGCACCGCACTGTCGGAGGGGCAGTACTGAGGGAGCATCGTACTGTCGGCGGGGCAGTACTGAGGGAGCGCTGCACTGTCGGAGGGGCAGTACTGAGGGAGAGCCGCACTGTCGGAGGGGCAGTACTGAGGGAGCGCCGTACTGTCGGAGGGGCAGTACTGAGGGAGCGCCGCACTGTCGGAGGGGCAGTACTGAGGGAGCGCCGCACTGTCGGAGGGGCAGTACTGAGGGAGCGCCGCACTGTCGGAGGGGCAGTACTGAGGGAGCGCCGCACTGTCGGAGGGGTAGTACTGAAAGAGCGCCGCACTGTCGGAGGGGTAGTACTGAGGGAGCACTGCACTGTCGGAGGGGCAGTACTGAGTGAGCGCCGCACTGTCGGAGGGGCAGAACTGAGGGAGCACCGCACTGTCTGAGGGGCAGTACTGAGGGAGCACTGCACTGTCGGAGGTGCAGTACTGAGGGAGCGCCGCACTGTCGGAGGGGCAGTACTGAGGGAGTGCTGCACTGTCGGAGGGGCAGTATTGAGGGAGTGCTGCACTGTCGGAGGGGCAGTACTGAGGGAGCGCTGCACTGTCGGAGGGGCAGTACTGAGGGAGCATCGTACTGTCGGAGGGGTAGTACTGTGGGAGCACTGCACTGTCGGAGGGGCAGTACTGAGGGAGCATCGTACTGTCGGAGGGGCAGTACTGAGGGAGCACTGCACTGTCAGAGGGGCAGTACTGAGGGAGCACCGCACTGTCGGAGGGGTAGTACTGAGGGAGCATCGTACTGTCGGAGGGGCAGTACTGAGGGAGCACGACACTGTCGAAGGGGCAGTACTGAGGGAGCATCGTACTGTCGGAGGGGCAGTACTGAGGGAGCATCGTACTGTCGGAGGGGCAGTACTGAGGGAGCATCGTACTGTCGGAGGGGCAGTACTGAGGGAGCACCGCACTGTCGGAGGGGCAGTACTGAGGGAGCGCCGCACTGTCGGAGGGGCAGTACTGAGGGAGCATCGTACTGTCGGAGGGGCAGTACTGAGGGAGCACTACACTGTCGGGGGGCAGTACTGAGGGAGCGCCGCACTGTCGGAGGGGCAGTACTGAGGGAGCGCCGCACTGTCAGAGGAGCAGTACTGAGGGAGCACTGCACTATCGGAGGGGCAGTACTGAGGGAGCACTGCACTGTCGGAGGGGCAGTACTGAGGGAGCGCCGCACTGTCGGAGGGGTAGTACTGAGGGAGCACGACACTGTCGGAGGGGCAGTACTGAGGGAGCGCCGCACTGTCGGTGGGGCAGTACTGAGAGAGCGCCGCACTGTCGGAGGGGCAGTACTGAGGGAGCGCCGCAATGTCGGAGGGGTAGTACAGAGGGAGTGCTGCACCGTCGGAGGGGTAGTACTGAGGGAGCATCGTACTGTCGGAGGGAAGGTACTGAGGGAGCACTGCACTGTCGGAGGGGCAGTACTGAGGGAGTGCTGCACTGTCAGAGGGGCAGTACTGAGGGAGCGCTGCACTGTCGGAGGGGCAGTACTGAGGGAGCGTCGCTCTGTCGGAGGGGCAGAACTGAGGGAGCACTGCACTGTCGGAGGGGCAGTACTGAGGGAGCGCCGCACTGTCGGAGGGGCAGAACTGAGGGAGCGTTGCGCTGTCGGAGGGGCAGCACTAAGGGAGCATCGTACTGTCGGAGGGGCAGTACTGAGGGAGCACTGCACTGTCGGAGGGGCAGTACTGAGGGAGCGTCGCACTGTCGGAGGGGCAGTACTGAGGGAGCACTGCACTGTCGGAGGGGCAGTACTGAGGGAGCATCGTACTGTCGGAGGGGCAGTACTGAGGGAGCACCGCACTGTCGGAGGGGCAGTACTGAGGGAGCGCCGCACTGTCGGAGGGGCAGTACTGAGGGAGCATCGTACTGTCGGAGGGGCAGTACTGAGGGAGCACTACACTGTCGGGGGGCAGTACTGAGGGAGCGCCGCACTGTCGGAGGGGCAGTACTGAGGGAGCGCCGCACTGTCAGAGGAGCAGTACTGAGGGAGCACTGCACTATCGGAGGGGCAGTACTGAGGGAGCACTGCACTGTCGGAGGGGCAGTACTGAGGGAGCGCCGCACTGTCGGAGGGGTAGTACTGAGGGAGCACGTCACTGTCGGAGGGGCAGTACTGAGGGAGCGCCGCACTGTCGGTGGGGCAGTACTGAGAGAGCGCCGCACTGTCGGAGGGGCAGTACTGAGGGAGCGCCGCAATGTCGGAGGGGTAGTACAGAGGGAGTGCTGCACCGTCGGAGGGGTAGTACTGAGGGAGCATCGTACTGTCGGAGGGAAGGTACTGAGGGAGCACTGCACTGTCGGAGGGGCAGTACTGAGGGAGTGCTGCACTGTCAGAGGGGCAGTACTGAGGGAGCGCTGCACTGTCGGAGGGGCAGTACTGAGGGAGCGTCGCTCTGTCGGAGGGGCAGAACTGAGGGAGCACTGCACTGTCGGAGGGGCAGTACTGAGGGAGCGCCGCACTGTCGGAGGGGCAGAACTGAGGGAGCGTTGCGCTGTCGGAGGGGCAGCACTAAGGGAGCATCGTACTGTCGGAGGGGCAGTACTGAGGGAGCACTGCACTGTCGGAGGGGCAGTACTGAGGGAGCGTCGCACTGTCGGAGGGGCAGTACTGAGGGAGCACTGCACTGTCGGAGGGGCAGTACTGAGGGAGCATCGTACTGTCGGAGGGGCAGTACTGAGGGAGCACCGCACTGTCGGAGGGGCAGTACTGAGGGAGCACCGCACTGTCGGAGGGGCAGTACTGAGGGAGCACCGCACTGTCGGAGGGGCAGTACTGAGGGAGCATCGTACTGTCGGAGGTGCAGTAGTGAGGGAGCACAACACTGTCGGAGGGGCAGCACTGAGGGAGCATCGTACTGTCGGAGGGGCAGTACTGAGGGAGCACTACACTGTCGGAGGGGCAGTACTGAGGGAGCATTGTACTGTCGGAGGGGCAGTACTGAGGGAGCATCGTACTGTCGGAGGGGCAGTACTGAGGGAGCACCGCACTGTCGGAAAGGCAGTACTGAGGGAGCATCGTACTGTCGGAGGGGCAGTACTGAGGGAGCACCGCACTGTCGGAGGAGCAGTACTGAGGGAGCGCCGCACTGTCGGAGGGGCAGTACTGAGGGAGCGTCGCACTGTCGGAGGGGCAGTATTGAGGGAGCATCGTACTGTCAGAGGGGCAGTACTGAGGGAGCACCGCACTGTCGGAGGAGCAGTACTGAGGGAGCGCCGCACTGTCGGAGGAGCAGTACTGAGGGAGCGCCGCACTGTCGGAGGGGCAGTACTGAGGGAGCGCCGCACTGTCGGAGGGGTAGTACTGAGGGAGAGCCGCACTGTCGGAGGGGCAGTACTGAGGGAGCGCCGCACTGTCGGAGGGGTAGTACTGAGGGAGCGCCGCACTGTCGGAGGGGCAGTACTGAGGGAGCGCCGCACTGTCGAAGGGGAAGTACTGAGGGAGCGCCGCACTGTCGGAGGGGTAGTACTGAGGGAGTGCTGCACTGTCGGAGGGGCAGTACTGAGGGAGCGCTGCACTGTCGGAGGGGCAGTACTGAGGGAGCACTGCACTCTCGGAGGGGCAGTACTGAGGGAGCACTGCACTATTGGAAGGGCAGTACTGAGGGAGCATTGCACTTTCGGAGGGGTAGTACTGAGGGAGCGTCGCACTGTCGGAGGGGTAGTACTGAGGGAGCGCCGCACTGTCGGAGGGGCAGTACTGAGGGAGCGCCGCACTGTCGGAGGGGCAGTACTGAGGGAGCGTCGCACTGTCGGAGGGGCAGTACTGAGGGAGCGTCGCACTGTCTGAGGGGTAGTACTGAGGGAGCGCCGCACTGTCGGAGGCGTAGTACTGAGGGAGCGTCGCACTGTCGGAGGGGCAGTACTGAGGGAGCGTCGCACTGTCGGAGGGGTAGTACTGAGGGAGCGTCGCAATGTCGGAGGGGTAGTACTGAGGGAGCGTCGCTCTGTCGGAGGGGCAGTCCTGAGGGAGCGCCGCACTGTCGGAGGGGCAGTACTGAGGGAGCGCCGCACTGTCGGAGGGGCAGTACTGAGGGAGCGTCGCACTGTCGGAGGGGTAGTACTGAGGGAGCGCCGCACTGTCGGAGGTGCAGTACTGAGGGAGCGCCGCACTGCCGGAGGGGTTGTACTGAGGGAGTGCTGCACTGTCAGAGGAGCAGTACTGAGGGAGCACTGCACTATTGGAGGGGCAGTACTGAGGGAGCACTGCACTGTCGGAGGGGTAGTACTGAGGGAGTGCTGTACTGTCGGAGGGGCAGTACTGAGGGAGCGCTGCACTGTCGGAGGGGCAGTACTGAGGGAGCACTGCACTGTCGGAGGGGCAGTACTGAGGGAGCATCGTACTGTCGGAGGGGTAGTACTGTGGGAGCACTGCACTGTCGGAGGGGCAGTACTGAGGGAGCGCCGCACTGTCGGAGGGTTAGTACTGAGGGAGAGTCGCACTGTCGGAGGGGCAGTACTGAGTGAGCACCGCACAGTCGGAGGGGCAGTACTGAGGGAGCGCCGCACTGTCGGAGGGGCAGTACTGAGGGAGCGTCGCACTGTCGGAGGGGTAGTACTGAGGGAACGTCGCACTGTCGGAGGGTTAGTACTGAGGGAGCGTCGCTCTGTCGGAGGGGCAGTACTGAGGGAGCGCCGCACTGTCGGAGGGGCAGTACTGAGGGAGCGCCGCACTGTCGGAGGGGCAGTACTGAGGGAGCGCCGCACTGTCGGAGGGGCAGTACTGAGGGAGCGCCGCACTGTCGGAGGGTTAGTACTGAGGGAGAGTCGCACTGTCGGTGGGGCAGTACTGAGTGAGCACCGCACAGTCGGAGGGGCAGTACTGAGGGAGCGCCGCACTGTCGGAGGGGCAGTACTGAGGGAGCGTCGCACTGTCGGAGGGGTAGTACTGAGGGAACGTCGCACTGTCGGAGGGTTAGTACTGAGGGAGCGTCGCTCTGTCGGAGGGGCAGTACTGAGGGAGCGGCGCACTGTCGGAGGGGCAGTACTGAGGGAGCACCGCACTGTCGGAGGGGCAGTACTGAGGGAGCATCGTACTGTCGGAGGTGCAGTAGTGAGGGAGCACAACACTGTCGGAGGGGCAGTACTGAGGGAGCATCGTACTGTCGGAGGGGCAGTACTGAGGGAGCACTACACTGTCGGAGGGGCAGTACTGAGGGAGCATTGTACTGTCGGAGGGGCAGTACTGAGGGAGCACTACACTGTCGGGGGGCAGTACTGAGGGAGCGCCGCACTGTCGGAGGGGCAGTACTGAGGGAGCACCGCACTGTCGGAGGGGCAGTACTGAGGGAGCATCGTACTGTCGGCGGGGCAGTACTGAGGGAGCGCTGCACTGTCGGAGGGGCAGTACTGAGGGAGAGCCGCACTGTCGGAGGGGCAGTACTGAGGGAGCGCCGTACTGTCGGAGGGGCAGTACTGAGGGAGCGCCGCACTGTCGGAGGGGCAGTACTGAGGGAGCGCCGCACTGTCGGAGGGGCAGTACTGAGGGAGCGCCGCACTGTCGGAGGGGCAGTACTGAGGGAGCGCCGCACTGTCGGAGGGGTAGTACTGAAAGAGCGCCGCACTGTCGGAGGGGTAGTACTGAGGGAGCACTGCACTGTCGGAGGGGCAGTACTGAGTGAGCGCCGCACTGTCGGAGGGGCAGAACTGAGGGAGCACCGCACTGTCTGAGGGGCAGTACTGAGGGAGCACTGCACTGTCGGAGGTGCAGTACTGAGGGAGCGCCGCACTGTCGGAGGGGCAGTACTGAGGGAGTGCTGCACTGTCGGAGGGGCAGTACTGAGGGAGTGCTGCACTGTCGGAGGGGCAGTACTGAGGGAGCGCTGCACTGTCGGAGGGGCAGTACTGAGGGAGCATCGTACTGTCGGAGGGGCAGTACTGAGGGAGCACTGCACTGTCAGAGGGGCAGTACTGAGGGAGTGCTGCACTGTCGGAGGGGCAGTACTGAGGGAGCGCTGCACTGTTGGAGGGGCAGTACTGAGGGAGCACTGCACTGTCGGAGTGGCAGTACTGAGGGAGCATCGTACTGTCGGAGGGGTAGTACTGAGGGAGCGCCGCACTGTCGGAGGGTTAGTACTGAGGGAGAGTCGCACTGTCGGAGGGGCTGTACTGAGGGAGCACCGCACTGTCGGAGGGGCAGTACTGAGGGATCTCCGCACTGTCGGAGGGGCAGTACTGAGGGAGCGCCGCACTGTCGGAGGGGCAGTACTGAGGGAGCGCTGCACTGTCGGAGGGGCAGTACTGAGGGAGAGCCGCACTGTCGGAGGGGCAGTACTGAGGGAGCGCCGCACTGTCGGAGGGGCAGTACTGAGGGAGCGCCGCACTGTCGGAGGGGCAGTACTGAGGGAGCGCCGCACTGTCGGAGGGGCAGTACTGAGGGAGCGCCGCAATGTCGGAGGGGCAGTACTGAGGGAGCGTCGCACTGTCGGAGGGGTAAGTACTGAGGGAGCACTGCACTGTCGGAGGGGCAGTACTGAGGGAGAGCTGCACTGTCGGAGGGGTAGTACAGAGGGAGTGCTGCACTGTCGGAGGGGCAGAACTGAGGGAGCACTGCACTGTCGGAGGGGCAGTACTGAGGGAGCGCCGCACTGTCGGAGGGGCAGAACTGAGGGAGCGTTGCACTGTCGGAGGGGCAGCACTGAGGGAGCATCGTACTGTCGGAGGGGCAGTACTGAGGGAGCATCGTACTGTCGGAGGGGCAGTACTGAGGGAGCACCGCACTGTCGGAGGGGCAGTACTGAGGGAGCACCGCACTGTCGGAGGGGCAGTACTGAGGGAACATCGTACTGTCGGAGGTGCAGTAGTGAGGGAGCACAACACTGTCGGAGGGGCAGTACTGAGGGAGCATCGTACTGTCGGAGGGGCAGTACTGAGGGAGCACTACACTGTCGGAGGGGCAGTACTGAGGGAGCATTGTACTGTCGGAGGGGCAGTACTGAGGGAGCATCGTACTGTCGGAGGGGCAGTACTGAGGCAGCATCGTACTGTCGGAGGGGCAGTACTGAGGGAGCACCGCACTGTCGGAGGGGCAGTACTGAGGGAGCGCCGCACTGTCGGAGGGGCAGTACTGAGGGAGCATCGTACTGTCGGAGGGGCAGTACTGAGGGAGCACTACACTGTCGGGGGGCAGTACTGAGGGAGCGCCGCACTGTCGGAGGGGCAGTACTGAGGGAGCACCGCACTGTCGGAGGGGCAGTACTGAGGGAGCATCGTACTGTCGGCGGGGCAGTACTGAGGGAGCGCTGCACTGTCGGAGGGGCAGTACTGAGGGAGAGCCGCACTGTCGGAGGGGCAGTACTGAGGGAGCGCCGTACTGTCGGAGGGGCAGTACTGAGGGAGCGCCGCACTGTCGGAGGGGCAGTACTGAGGGAGCGCCGCACTGTCGGAGGGGCAGTACTGAGGGAGCGCCGCACTGTCGGAGGGGCAGTACTGAGGGAGCGCCGCACTGTCGGAGGGGTAGTACTGAAAGAGCGCCGCACTGTCGGAGGGGTAGTACTGAGGGAGCACTGCACTGTCGGAGGGGCAGTACTGAGTGAGCGCCGCACTGTCGGAGGGGCAGAACTGAGGGAGCACCGCACTGTCTGAGGGGCAGTACTGAGGGAGCACTGCACTGTCGGAGGTGCAGTACTGAGGGAGCGCCGCACTGTCGGAGGGGCAGTACTGAGGGAGTGCTGCACTGTCGGAGGGGCAGTACTGAGGGAGCACTGCACTGTCGGAGGGGCAGTACTGAGGGAGCATCGTACTGTCGGAGGGGCAGTACTGAGGGAGCACTGCACTGTCAGAGGGGCAGTACTGAGGGAGCACCGCACTGTCGGAGGGGTAGTACTGAGGGAGCATCGTACTGTCGGAGGGGCAGTACTGAGGGAGCACGACACTGTCGAAGGGGCAGTACTGAGGGAGCATCGTACTGTCGGAGGGGCAGTACTGAGGGAGCATCGTACTGTCGGAGGGGCAGTACTGAGGGAGCATCGTACTGTCGGAGGGGCAGTACTGAGGGAGCACCGCACTGTCGGAGGGGCAGTACTGAGGGAGCGCCGCACTGTCGGAGGGGCAGTACTGAGGGAGCATCGTACTGTCGGAGGGGCAGTACTGAGGGAGCACTACACTGTCGGGGGGCAGTACTGAGGGAGCGCCGCACTGTCGGAGGGGCAGTACTGAGGGAGCGCTGCACTGTCGGAGGGGCAGTACTGAGGGAGCGCCGCACTGTCGGAGGGGCAGTACTGAGGGAGCGCCGCACTGTCAGAGGAGCAGTACTGAGGGAGCACTGCACTATCGGAGGGGCAGTACTGAGGGAGCACTGCACTGTCGGAGGGGCAGTACTGAGGGAGCGCCGCACTGTCGGAGGGGCAGTACTGAGGGAGCACGACACTGTCGGAGGGGCAGTACTGAGGGAGCGCCGCACTGTCGGTGGGGCAGTACTGAGAGAGCGCCGCACTGTCGGAGGGGCAGTACTGAGGGAGCGCCGCAATGTCGGAGGGGTAGTACAGAGGGAGTGCTGCACCGTCGGAGGGGTAGTACTGAGGGAGCATCGTACTGTCGGAGGGAAGGTACTGAGGGAGCACTGCACTGTCGGAGGGGCAGTACTGAGGGAGTGCTGCACTGTCAGAGGGGCAGTACTGAGGGAGCGCTGCACTGTCGGAGGGGCAGTACTGAGGGAGCGTCGCTCTGTCGGAGGGGCAGAACTGAGGGAGCACTGCACTGTCGGAGGGGCAGTACTGAGGGAGCGCCGCACTGTCGGAGGGGCAGAACTGAGGGAGCGTTGCGCTGTCGGAGGGGCAGCACTAAGGGAGCATCGTACTGTCGGAGGGGCAGTACTGAGGGAGCACTGCACTGTCGGAGGGGCAGTACTGAGGGAGCGTCGCACTGTCGGAGGGGCAGTACTGAGGGAGCACTGCACTGTCGGAGGGGCAGTACTGAGGGAGCATCGTACTGTCGGAGGGGCAGTACTGAGGGAGCACCGCACTGTCGGAGGGGCAGTACTGAGGGAGCACCGCACTGTCGGAGGGGCAGTACTGAGGGAGCACCGCACTGTCGGAGGGGCAGTACTGAGGGAGCATCGTACTGTCGGAGGTGCAGTAGTGAGGGAGCACAACACTGTCGGAGGGGCAGCACTGAGGGAGCATCGTACTGTCGGAGGGGCAGTACTGAGGGAGCACTACACTGTCGGAGGGGCAGTACTGAGGGAGCATTGTACTGTCGGAGGGGCAGTACTGAGGGAGCATCGTACTGTCGGAGGGGCAGTACTGAGGGAGCACCGCACTGTCGGAGGGGCAGTATTGAGGGAGCATCGTACTGTCAGAGGGGCAGTACTGAGGGAGCACCGCACTGTCGGAGGAGCAGTACTGAGGGAGCGCCGCACTGTCGGAGGGGCAGTACTGAGGGAGCGCCGCACTGTCGGAGGGGTAGTACTGAGGGAGAGCCGCACTGTCGGAGGGGCAGTACTGAGGGAGCGCCGCACTGTCGGAGGGGTAGTACTGAGGGAGAGCCGCACTGTCGGAGGGGCAGTACTGAGGGAGCGCCGCACTGTCGGAGGGGTAGTACTGAGGGAGTGCTGCACTGTCGGAGGGGCAGTACTGAGGGAGCGCTGCACTGTCGGAGGGGCAGTACTGAGGGAGCACTGCACTCTCGGAGGGGCAGTACTGAGGGAGCACTGCACTATTGGAAGGGCAGTACTGAGGGAGCATTGCACTTTCGGAGGGGTAGTACTGAGGGAGCGCCGCACTGTCGGAGGGGCAGTACTGAGGGAGCGTCGCACTGTCGGAGGGGCAGTACTGAGGGAGCGTCGCACTGTCTGAGGGGTAGTACTGAGGGAGCGCCGCACTGTCGGAGGCGTAGTACTGAGGGAGCGTCGCACTGTCGGAGGGGCAGTACTGAGGGAGCGCTGCACTGTCGGAGGGGCAGTACTGAGGAAGCGCCGCACTGTCGGAGGTGCAGTACTGAGGGAGCGCCGCACTGTCGGAGGGGCAGTACTGAGGGAGCGCCGCACTGTCGGAGGGGTAGTACTGAGGGAGCGTCGCTCTGTCGGAGGGGCAGTACTGAGGGAGCGCCGCACTGTCGGAGGGGCAGTACTGAGGGAGCGCCGCACTGTCGGAGGGGCAGTACTGAGGGAGCGCCGCACTGTCGGAGGGGCGGTACTGAGGGAGCGCCGCACTGTCGGAGGGGCGGTACTGAGGGAGCGTCGCACTGTCGGAGGGGTAGTACTGAAGGAGCGCCGCACTGTCGGAGGGGTAGTACTGAGGGAGCATCGTACTGTCGGAGGGGAGGTACTGAGGGAGCACTGCACTGTCGGAGGGGCAGTACTGAGGGAGCGGCGCACTGTCGGAGGGGCAGTACTGAGTGAGCGCTGCACTGTCGGAGGGGCACTACTGAGGGAGCGCTGCACTGTCGGAGGGGTAGTACTGAGGGAGCACTGCACTGTCGGAGGGGCAGTACTGAGGGAGTGTTGCACTGTCGGAGTGGCAGTACTGAGGGAGCGCTGCACTGTCGGAGGGGCAGTACTGAGGGAGCGCTGCACTGTCGGAGGGGCAGTACTGAGGGAGCACTGCACTGTCAGAGGGGCAGTACTGAGGGAGCACCGCACTGTCGGAGGGGCAGTACTGAGGGAGCACTACACTGTCGGAGGAGCAGTACTGAGGGAGCATTGTACTGTCGGAGGGGCAGTACTGAGGGAGCATCGTACTGTCGGAGGGGCAGTACTGAGGGAGCATCGTACTGTCGGAGGGGCAGTACTGAGGGAGCACTACACTGTCGAAGGGGCAGTACTGAGGGAGCATTGTACTGTCGGAGGGGCAGTACTGAGGGAGCATCGTACTGTCGGAGGGGCAGTACTGAGGGAGCACCGCACTGTCGGAGGGGCAGTACTGAGGGAGCACCGCACTGTCGGAGGGGCAGTACTGAGGGAGAGCCGTACTGTCGGAGGGGCAGTACTGAGGGAGCACCGCACTGTCGGGGGGCAGTACTGAGGGAGCGCCGCACTGTCGGAGGGGCAGTACTGAGGGAGCATCGTACTGTCGGAGCGGCAGTACTGAGGGAACATCGTACTGTCGGAGGGGTAGAGCTGAGGGAGCACTACACTGTCGGAGGGGCAGTACTGAGTGAGCGCCGCACTGTGGGAGGGGCAGTACTGAGGGAGCGTCGCACTGTCGGAGGGGTAGTACTGAGGGAGGGTCACTCTGTCGGAGGGGCAGTACTGAGGGAGCGCCGCACTGTCGGAGGGGCAGTACTGAGGGAGCGCCGCACTGTGGGAGGGGCAGTACTGAGGGAGCGTCGCACTGTCGGAGGGGTAGTACTGAGGGAGGGTCACTCTGTCGGAGGGGCAGTACTGAGGGAGCGCCGCACTGTCGGAGGGGCAGTACTGAGGGAGCGCCGCACTGTCGGAGGGGCGGTACTGAGGGAGCGCCGCACTGTCGGAGGGGCAGTACTGAGGGAGCGCCGCACTGTCGGAGGGGCGGTACTGAGGGAGCGCCGCACTGTCGGAGGGGCGGTACTGAGGGAGCGTCGCACTGTCGGAGGGGCGGTACTGAGGGAGCGCCGCACTGTCGGAGGGGCAGTACTGAGGGAGCGCCGCACTGTCGGAGGGGCGGTACTGAGGGAGCGCCGCACTGTCGGAGGGGCAGTACTGAGGGAGCGCCGCACTGTCGGAGGGGCGGTACTGAGGGAGCGCCGCACTGTCGGAGGGGTAGTACTGAGGGAGCGCCGCACTGTCGGAGGGGTAGTACTGAGGGAGCATCGTACTGTCGGAGGGGAGGTACTGAGGGAGCACTGCACTGTCGGAGGGGCAGTACTGAGGGAGCATCGTACTGTCGGAGGGGCAGTACTGAGGGAGTGCTGCACTGTCAGAGGGGCAGTACTGAGGGACCTCGGCACTGTCGGAGGGGCAGTACTGAGGGAGCGCCGCACTGTCGGAGGGGCAGTACTGAGGGAGCGCCGCACTGTCGGAGGGGCAGTACTGAGGGAGCGCCGCACTGTCGGAGGGGCAGTACTGAGGGAGCGCCGCAATGTCGGAGGGGTAGTACTGAGGGAGCGTCGCACTGTCGGAGGGGTAAGTACTGAGGGAGCACTGCACTGTCGGAGGGGCAGTACTGAGGGAGAGCTGCACTGTCGGAGGGGTAGTACAGAGGGAGTGCTGCACTGTCGGAGGGGTAGTACTGAGGGAGCATCGTACTGTCGGAGGGGAGGTACTGAGGGAGCACTGCACTGTCGGTGGGGCAGTACTGAGGGAGCACCGCACTGTCGGAGGGGCAGTACTGAGGGAGCACCGCACTGTCGGAGGGGCAGTACTGAGGGAGCACCGCACTGTCGGAGGGGCAGTACTGAGGGAGCATCGTACTGTCGGAGGGACAGTACTGAGGGAGCACTACACTGTCGGAGCGGCAGTACTGAGGGAACATCGTACTGTCGGAGGGGCAGTACTGAGTGAGCACAGCACTGTCGGAGGGGCAGTACTGAGGGAGTGCTGCACTGTTGGAGGGGCAGTACTGAGGGAGCGTCGCTCTGTCGGAAGGGGAAGTACTGAGGGAGCGCCGCACTGTCGGAGGGGCAGTACTGAGGGAGCGCCGCACTGTCGGAGGGGCAGTACTGAGGGAGCGCCGCACTGTCGGAGGGGCAGTACTGAGGGAGCGCCGCACTGTCGGAGGGGCAGTACTGAGGGAGCGCCGCACTGTCGGAGGGGCAGTACTGAGGGAGCGCCGCACTGTCGGAGGGGCAGTACTGAGGGAGCGCCGCACTGTCGGAGGGGCAGTACTGAGGGAGCGCCGCACTGTCGGAGGGGCAGTACTGAGGGAGCGTCGCACTGTCGGAGGGGTAGTACTGAGGGAGCGCCGCACTGTCGGAGGGGTAGTACTGAGGGAGCACTGCACTGTCGGAGGGGCAGTACTGAGGGAGCGCCGCACTGTTGGAGGGGCAGAACTGAGGGAGCGCTGCACTGTCGGAGGGGCAGTACTGAAGGAGCATCGTACTGTCGGAGGGGCAGTACTGAGGGAGCACTGCACTGTCGGAGGGGCAGTACTGAGGGAGCACCGCATTGTCGGAGGGGCAGTACTGAGGGAGCGCTGCACTGTCGGAGGGGCAGTACGAAGGGAGCATCGCACTGTCGGAGGGGCAGTACTGAGGGAGCATCGTACTGTCGGAGGGGCAGGACTGAGGGAGCGCTACACTGTCGGAGGGGCAGTACTGAGGGAGCACCGTACTGTCGGAGGGGCAGTACTGAGGGAGCACTACACTGTCGGAGGGGCAGTACTGAGGGAGCATCGTACTGTCGGAGGGGCAGTACTGAGGGAGCACTACACTGTCGGAGGGGCAGTACTGAGGGAGCATTGTACTGTCGGAGGGGCAGTACTGAGGGAGCATCGTACTGTCGGAGGGGCAGTACTGAGGGAGCACCGCACTGTCGGAGGGGCAGTACTGAGGGAGCATCGTACTGTCGGAGGGGCAGTACTGAGGGAGCACTACACTGTCGGAGGGGCAGTACTGAGGGAGCATCGTACTGTCGGAGGGGCAGTACTGAGGGAGCACTACACTGCCGGAGGGGCAGTACAGAGGGAGCACTGCACTGTCGGAGGGGCAGTACTGAGGGAGTGCTGCACTGTCGGAGGGGCAGTACTGAGGGACCTCGGCACTGTCGGAGGGGCAGTACTGAGGGAGCGCCGCACTGTCGGAGGGGCAGTACTGAGGGAGCGCCGCACTGTCGGAGGGGCAGTACTGAGGGAGCGCCGCACTGTCGGAGGGGCAGTACTGAGGGAGCGCCGCAATGTCGGAGGGGCAGTACTGAGGGAGCGTCGCACTGTCGGAGGGGTAAGTACTGAGGGAGCACTGCACTGTCGGAGGGGCAGTACTGAGGGAGAGCTGCACTGTCGGAGGGGTAGTAAAGAGGGAGTGCTGCACTGTCGGAGGGGTAGTACTGAGGGAGCATCGTACTGTCGGAGGGGAGGTACTGAGGGAGCACTGCACTGTCGGAGGGGCAGTACTGAGGGAGTGTTGCACTGTCGGAGGGGCAGTACTGAGGGAGCGCTGCACTGTCGGAGGGGCAGTACTGAGGGAGCGCTGCACTGTCGGAGGGGTAGTACTGAGGGAGCACTGCACTGTCGGAGGGGCAGTACTGAGGGAGCGCCGCACTGTCGGAGGGGCAGAACTGAGGGAGCGCTGCACTGTCGGAGGGGCAGTACTGAGGGAGCATCGTACTGTCGGAGGGGCAGTACTGAGGGAGCACTGCACTGTCAGAGGGGCAGTACTGAGGGAGCACCGCCCTGTCGGAGGGGTAGTACTGAGCGAGCATCGTACTGTCGGAGGGGCAGTACTGAGGGAGCACTGCACTGTCGGAGCGGCAGTACTGAGGGAGCATCGTACTGTCGGAGGGGCAGTACTGAGGGAGCGCTACACTGTCGGAGGGGCAGTACTGAGGGAGCACCGCACTGTCGGAGGGGCAGTACTGAGGGAGCACCGCACTGTCGGAGGGGCAGTACTGAGGGAGCATTGTACTGTCGGAGGGGCAGTACTGAGGGAGCATCGTACTGTCGGAGGGGCATTACTGAGGGAGCATCGTACTGTCGGAGGGGCAGTACTGAGGGAGCATCGTACTGTCGGAGGGGCAGTACTGAGGGAGCACTACACTGTCGAAGGGGCAGTACTGAGGGAGCATTGTACTGTCGGAGGGGCAGTACTGAGGGAGCATCGTACTGTCGGAGGGGCAGTACTGAGGGAGCATCGTACTGTCGGAGGGGCAGTACTAAGAGAGCACCGCACTGTCGGAGGGGCAGTACTGAGGGAGCACCGCACTGTCGGAGGGGCAGTACTGAGGGTGTGCCGTACTGTCGGAGGGGCAGTACTGAGGGAGCACCGCACTGTCGGAGGGGCAGTACTGAGGGTGTGCCGTACTGTCGGAGGGGCAGTACTGAGGGAGCACCGCACTGTCGTGGGGCAGTACTGAGGGAGCGCCGCACTGTCGGAGGGGCAGTACTCAGGGAGCACTACACTGTCGGAGCGGCAGTACTGAGGGAACATCGTACTGTCGGAGGGGTAGAACTGAGGGAGCACTACACTGTCGGAGGGGCAGTACTGAGGGAGCGCCGCACTGTCGGAGGGGCAGTACTGAGGGAGCTCCGCACTGTCAGAGGTGCAGTACTGAGGGAGCGCCGCACTGTCGGCGGGGCAGTACTGAGGGAGCGCCGCACTGTCGGAGGGGCAGTACTGAGGGAGAGCCGCACTGTCGGAGGGGCAGTACTGAGGGAGCGCCGCACTGTCGGAGGGGCAGTACTGAGGGAGCGCCGCACTGTCGGAGGGGCAGTACTGAGGGAGCGCCGCACTGTCGGAGGGGCAGTACTGAGGGAGCGCCGCACTGTCGGAGGGGTAGTACTGAGGGAGCGCCGCACTGTCGGAGAGGCAGTACTGAGGGAGCACCGCACTGTCGGAGGGGCAGTACTGAGGGAGCGCCGCACTGTCGGAGGGGTAAGTACTGAGGGAGCATCGTACTGTCGGAGGGGAGGTACTGAGGGAGCACTGCACTGTCGGAGGGGCAGTACTGAGGGAGCGGCGCACTGTCGGAGGGGCAGTACTGAGGGAGTGCTGCACTGTCGGAGGGGCAGTACTGAGCGAGCGCTGCACTGTCTGAGGGGCAGAACTGAGGGAGCGCTGCACTGTCGGAGGGGCAGTACTGAGGGAGCACCGCACTGTCGGAGGGGCAGTACTGAGGGAGCACCGCACTGTCGGAGGGGCAGTCCTGAGGGAGCATCGTACTGTCGGAGGGGCAGTAGTGAGGGAGCACTACACTGTCGGAGGGGCAGTACTGAGGGAGCATCGTACTGTCGGAGGGGCAGTACTGAGGGAGCATCGTACTGTCGGAGGGGCAGTAGTGAGGGAGCGCTACACTGTCGGAGGGGCAGTACTGAGGGAGCGCTACACTGTCGGAGGGGCAGTACTGAGGGAGCATCGTACTGTCGGAGGGGCAGTACTGAGGGAGCATCGTACTGTCGGAGGGGCAGTACTGAGGGAGCATCGTACTGTCGGAGGGGTAGTAATGAGGGAGCACTACACTGTCGGAGGGGCAGTATTGAGGGAGCACCGCACTGTCGGAGGGGTAGTACTGAGGGAGCACTGCACTGTCGGAGGGGCAGTACTGAGGGAGCATCGTACTGTCGGAGGGGTAGTACTGAGGGAGCGCCGCACTGTCGGAGTGGCAGTATTGAGGGAGCACCGCACTGTCGGAGGGGCAGTACCGAGGGAGCGCCGCACTGTCGGAGGGGCAGTACTGAGGGAGTGCTGCACTGTCGGAGGGGTAGTACTGAGGGAGCGCCGCACTGTCGGAGATGCAGTACTGAGGGAGCGCCGCACTGTCGGAGTGGCAGTACTGAGGGAGCGCCGCACTGTCGGAGGGGCAGTACTGAGGGAGCGCCGCACTGTCGGAGGGGCAGTACTGAGGGAGCGTCGCACTGTCGGAGGGGCAGTACTGAGGGAGCGCCGCACTGTCGCAGGGGCAGTACTGAGGGAGCGCCGCACTGTCGGAGGGGCAGTACTGAGGGAGCGCCGCACTGTCGGAGGGGTAGTACTGAGGGAGCGCCGCACTGTCGGAGGGGCAGTACTGAGGGAGAGCCGCACTGTCGGAGGGGTAGTACTGAGGGAGTGCTGCACTGTCAGAGGAGCAGTACTGAGGGAGCACTGCACTATTGGAAGGGCAGTACTGAGGGAGCACTGCACTGTCGGAGGGGTAGGACTGAGGGAGAGCCGCACTGTCGAAGGAGTAGTACTGAGGGAGCGCCGCACTGTCGGAGGGGTAGTACTGAGGGAGTACTGCACTGTCGGAGGGGCAGTACTGAGGGAGCGCTGCACTGTCGGAGGGGCAGTACTGAGGGAGCACTGCACTGTCGGAGGGGCAGTACTGAGGGAGCATCGTACTGTAGGAGGGGTAGTACTGTGGGAGCACTGCACTGTCGGAGGGGCAGTACTGAGGGAGCGCCGCACTGTCGGAGGGGTAAGTACTGAGGGAGCACTGCACTGTCGGAGGTGCAGTACTGAGGGAGCGCCGCACTGTCGGAGAGGCAGTACTGAGGGAGCGCCGCACTGTCGGAGGGGCAGTACTGAGGGAGCGTCGCACTGTCGGAGGGGTAGTACTGAGGGAGCGTCGCACTGTCGGAGGTGTAGTATTGAGGGAGCGTCGCTCTGTCGGAGGGGCAGTACTGAGGGAGCACTGCACTGTCTGAGGGGCAGAACTGAGGGAGCGCTGCACTGTCGGAGGGACAGTACTGAGGGAGCGCCGCACTGTCGGAGGGGCAGTACTGAGGGAGCGCCGCACTGTCGGAGGGGCAGTACTGAGGGAGCGCCGCACTGTCGGAGGGGCAGTACTGAGGGAGAGCCGCACTGTCGGAGGGGCAGTACTGAGGGAGCGCCGCACTGTCGGAGGGGCAGTACTGAGGGAGCGCCGCACTGTCGGAGGGGCAGTACTGAGGGAGCGCCGCACTGTCGGAGGGGCAGTACTGAGGGAGCGCCGCACTGTCGGAGGGGTAGTACTGAGGGAGCGCCGCACTGTCGGAGAGGCAGTACTGAGGGAGCACCGCACTGTCGGAGGGGCAGTACTGAGGGAGCGCCGCACTGTCGGAGGGGTAAGTACTGAGGGAGCATCGTACTGTCGGAGGGGAGGTACTGAGGGAGCACTGCACTGTCGGAGGGGCAGTACTGAGGGAGCGGCGCACTGTCGGAGGGGCAGTACTGAGGGAGTGCTGCACTGTCGGAGGGGCAGTACTGAGCGAGCGCTGCACTGTCTGAGGGGCAGAACTGAGGGAGCGCTGCACTGTCGGAGGGGCAGTACTGAGGGAGCACCGCACTGTCGGAGGGGCAGTACTGAGGGAGCACCGCACTGTCGGAGGGGCAGTCCTGAGGGAGCATCGTACTGTCGGAGGGGCAGTAGTGAGGGAGCACTACACTGTCGGAGGGGCAGTACTGAGGGAGCATCGTACTGTCGGAGGGGCAGTACTGAGGGAGCATCGTACTGTCGGAGGGGCAGTAGTGAGGGAGCGCTACACTGTCGGAGGGGCAGTACTGAGGGAGCGCTACACTGTCGGAGGGGCAGTACTGAGGGAGCATCGTACTGTCGGAGGGGCAGTACTGAGGGAGCATCGTACTGTCGGAGGGGCAGTACTGAGGGAGCATCGTACTGTCGGAGGGGTAGTAATGAGGGAGCACTACACTGTCGGAGGGGCAGTATTGAGGGAGCACCGCACTGTCGGAGGGGTAGTACTGAGGGAGCACTGCACTGTCGGAGGGGCAGTACTGAGGGAGCATCGTACTGTCGGAGGGGTAGTACTGAGGGAGCGCCGCACTGTCGGAGTGGCAGTATTGAGGGAGCACCGCACTGTCGGAGGGGCAGTACCGAGGGAGCGCCGCACTGTCGGAGGGGCAGTACTGAGGGAGTGCTGCACTGTCGGAGGGGTAGTACTGAGGGAGCGCCGCACTGTCGGAGATGCAGTACTGAGGGAGCGCCGCACTGTCGGAGTGGCAGTACTGAGGGAGCGCCGCACTGTCGGAGGGGCAGTACTGAGGGAGCGCCGCACTGTCGGAGGGGCAGTACTGAGGGAGCGTCGCACTGTCGGAGGGGCAGTACTGAGGGAGCGCCGCACTGTCGCAGGGGCAGTACTGAGGGAGCGCCGCACTGTCGGAGGGGCAGTACTGAGGGAGCGCCGCACTGTCGGAGGGGTAGTACTGAGGGAGCGCCGCACTGTCGGAGGGGCAGTACTGAGGGAGAGCCGCACTGTCGGAGGGGTAGTACTGAGGGAGTGCTGCACTGTCAGAGGAGCAGTACTGAGGGAGCACTGCACTATTGGAAGGGCAGTACTGAGGGAGCACTGCACTGTCGGAGGGGTAGGACTGAGGGAGAGCCGCACTGTCGAAGGAGTAGTACTGAGGGAGCGCCGCACTGTCGGAGGGGTAGTACTGAGGGAGTACTGCACTGTCGGAGGGGCAGTACTGAGGGAGCGCTGCACTGTCGGAGGGGCAGTACTGAGGGAGCACTGCACTGTCGGAGGGGCAGTACTGAGGGAGCATCGTACTGTAGGAGGGGTAGTACTGTGGGAGCACTGCACTGTCGGAGGGGCAGTACTGAGGGAGCGCCGCACTGTCGGAGGGGTAAGTACTGAGGGAGCACTGCACTGTCGGAGGTGCAGTACTGAGGGAGCGCCGCACTGTCGGAGAGGCAGTACTGAGGGAGCGCCGCACTGTCGGAGGGGCAGTACTGAGGGAGCGTCGCACTGTCGGAGGGGTAGTACTGAGGGAGCGTCGCACTGTCGGAGGTGTAGTATTGAGGGAGCGTCGCTCTGTCGGAGGGGCAGTACTGAGGGAGCACTGCACTGTCTGAGGGGCAGAACTGAGGGAGCGCTGCACTGTCGGAGGGACAGTACTGAGGGAGCACCGCACTGTCGGAGGGGCAGTACTGAGGGAGCACCGCACTGTCGGAGGGGCAGTCCTGAGGGAGCATCGTACTGTCGGAGGGGCAGTAGTGAGGGAGCACTACACTGTCGGAGGGGCAGTACTGAGGGAGCATCGTACTGTCGGAGGGGCAGTACTGAGGGAGCATCGTACTGTCGGAGGGGCAGTAGTGAGGGAGCGCTACACTGTCGGAGGGGCAGTACTGAGGGAGCGCTACACTGTCGGAGGGGCAGTACTGAGGGAGCATCGTACTGTCGGAGGGGCAGTACTGAGGGAGCATCGTACTGTCGGAGGGGCAGTACTGAGGGAGCATCGTACTGTCGGAGGGGTAGTAATGAGGGAGCACTACACTGTCGGAGGGGCAGTATTGAGGGAGCACCGCACTGTCGGAGGGGTAGTACTGAGGGAGCACTGCACTGTCGGAGGGGCAGTACTGAGGGAGCATCGTACTGTCGGAGGGGTAGTACTGAGGGAGCGCCGCACTGTCGGAGTGGCAGTATTGAGGGAGCACCGCACTGTCGGAGGGGCAGTACCGAGGGAGCGCCGCACTGTCGGAGGGGCAGTACTGAGGGAGTGCTGCACTGTCGGAGGGGTAGTACTGAGGGAGCGCCGCACTGTCGGAGATGCAGTACTGAGGGAGCGCCGCACTGTCGGAGTGGCAGTACTGAGGGAGCGCCGCACTGTCGGAGGGGCAGTACTGAGGGAGCGCCGCACTGTCGGAGGGGCAGTACTGAGGGAGCGTCGCACTGTCGGAGGGGCAGTACTGAGGGAGCGCCGCACTGTCGCAGGGGCAGTACTGAGGGAGCGCCGCACTGTCGGAGGGGCAGTACTGAGGGAGCGCCGCACTGTCGGAGGGGTAGTACTGAGGGAGCGCCGCACTGTCGGAGGGGCAGTACTGAGGGAGAGCCGCACTGTCGGAGGGGTAGTACTGAGGGAGTGCTGCACTGTCAGAGGAGCAGTACTGAGGGAGCACTGCACTATTGGAAGGGCAGTACTGAGGGAGCACTGCACTGTCGGAGGGGTAGTACTGAGGGAGAGCCGCACTGTCGAAGGAGTAGTACTGAGGGAGCGCCGCACTGTCGGAGGGGTAGTACTGAGGGAGTACTGCACTGTCGGAGGGGCAGTACTGAGGGAGCGCTGCACTGTCGGAGGGGCAGTACTGAGGGAGCACTGCACTGTCGGAGGGGCAGTACTGAGGGAGCATCGTACTGTAGGAGGGGTAGTACTGTGGGAGCACTGCACTGTCGGAGGGGCAGTACTGAGGGAGCGCCGCACTGTCGGAGGGGTAAGTACTGAGGGAGCACTGCACTGTCGGAGGTGCAGTACTGAGGGAGCGCCGCACTGTCGGAGAGGCAGTACTGAGGGAGCGCCGCACTGTCGGAGGGGCAGTACTGAGGGAGCGTCGCACTGTCGGAGGGGTAGTACTGAGGGAGCGTCGCACTGTCGGAGGTGTAGTATTGAGGGAGCGTCGCTCTGTCGGAGGGGCAGTACTGAGGGAGCACTGCACTGTCAGAGGGGCAGTACTGAGGGAGCACCGCACTGTCGGAGAGGCAGTACTGAGGGAGCGCCGCACTGTCGGAGGGGCAGTACTGAGGGAGCACCGCACTGTCGGAGGGGCAGTACTGAGGGAGCTTTGTACTGTCGGAAGGGCAGTACTGAGAGAGCATCGTACTGTCGGAGGGGCATTACTGAGGGAGCATCGTACTGTCGGAGGGGCAGTGCTGAGGGAGCATCGTACTGTCGGAGGGGCAGTACTGAGGGAGCACTACACTGTCGAAGGGGCAGTACTGAGGGAGCATCGTACTGTCGGAGGGGCAGTACTGAGGGAGCATCGTACTGTCGGAGGGGCAGTACTGAGGGAGCATCGTACTGTCGGAGGGGCAGTACTGAGGGAGCACCGCACTGTCGGAGGGGCAGTACTGAGTGAGCACCGCACTGTCGGAGGGGCAGTACTGAGGGAGTGTCGCACTGTCGGAGGGGCAGGACTGAGGGAGCGCCGCACTGTCGGAGGGGCAGGACTGAGGGAGCGCCGCACTGTGGGAGGGGCAGTACTGAGGGAGCGCCGCACTGTCGGAGGGGCAGTACTGAGGGAGCGCCGCACTGTCGGAGGGGCAGTACTGAGGGAGCTCCGCACTGTCGGCGGGGCAGTACTGAGGGAGCGCCGCACTGTCGGAGGGGCAGTACTGAGGGAGAGCCGCACTGTCGGAGGGGCAGTACTGAGGGAGCGCCGCACTGTCGGAGGGGCAGTACTGAGGGAGCGCCGCACTGTCGGAGGGGCAGTACTGAGGGAGCGCCGCACTGTCGGAGGGGCAGTACTGAGGGAGCGCCGCACTGTCGGAGGGGTAGTACTGAGGGAGCGCCGCACTGTCGGAGAGGCAGTACTGAGGGAGCACCGCACTGTCGGAGGGGCAGTACTGAGGGAGCGCCGCACTGTCGGAGGGGTAAGTACTGAG
This sequence comes from Pristiophorus japonicus, assembly GCF_044704955.1. NCBI lineage: Eukaryota > Metazoa > Chordata > Chondrichthyes > Pristiophoridae > Pristiophorus > Pristiophorus japonicus. The sequence continues at coordinate 365,454 of NW_027254397.1, read as the reverse complement.
GGAGCATCGTACTGTCGGAGGGGAGGTACTGAGGGAGCACTGCACTGTCGGAGGGGCAGTACTGAGGGAGCGGCGCACTGTCGGATGGGCAGTACTGAGGGAGTGCTGCACTGTCGGAGGGGCAGAACTGAGGGAGCACCGCACTGTCGGAGGGGCAGTACTGAGGGAGCATTGTACTGTCGGAGCGGCAGCACTGAGGGAGCACCGCACTGTCGGAGGGGCAGTACTGAGGGAGCATCGTACTGTCGGAGGGGCAGTAGTAAGGGAGCGCTACACTGTCGGAGAGGCAGTACTGAGGGAGCATCGTACTGTCGGAGCGGCAGTACTGAGGGAGCATCGTACTGTCGGAGGGGCAGTACTGAGGGAGCATCGTACTGTCGGAGGGGTAGTAATGAGGGAGCACTACACTGTCGGAGGGGCAGTACTGAGGGAGCACCGCACTGTCGGAGGGGTAGTACTGAGGGAGCACTGCACTGTCGGAGGGGCAGTACTGAGGGAGCGCCGCACTGTCGGAGGGGCAGAACTGAGGGAGCGCTGCACTGTCGGAGGGGCAGTACTGAGGGAGCATCGTACTGTCGGAGGGGCAGCACTGAGGGAGCACTACACTGTCGGAGGGGCAGTACTGAGGGAGCACGGCACTGTCGGAGGGGCAGTACTGAGGGAGCGCCGCACTGTCGGAGGGGCAGAACTGAGGGAGCGCTGCACTGTCGGAGGGGCAGAACTGAGGGAGCACCGCACTGTCGGAGGGGTAGTACTGAGGGAGCATCGTACTGTCGGAGGGGCAGTACTGAGGGAGCATCGTACTGTCGGAGGGGCAGTACTGAGGGAGCACCGCACTGTCGGAGGGACAGAACTGAGGGGTAGTACTGAGGGAGCACTGCACTGTCGGAGGGGCAGTACTGAGGGAGCGCCGCACTGTCGGAGGGGCAGAACTGAGGGAGCGCTGCACTGTCGGAGGGGCAGTACTGAGGGAGCATCGTACTGTCGGAGGGGCAGCACTGAGGGAGCACTACACTGTCGGAGGGGCAGTACTGAGGGAGCACGGCACTGTCGGAGGGGCAGTACTGAGGGAGCGCCGCACTGTCGGAGGGGCAGAACTGAGGGAGCGCTGCACTGTCGGAGGGGCAGAACTGAGGGAGCACCGCACTGTCGGAGGGGTAGTACTGAGGGAGCATCGTACTGTCGGAGGGGCAGTACTGAGGGAGCATCGTACTGTCGGAGGGGCAGTACTGAGGGAGCGCCGCACTGTCGGAGGGGCAGAACTGAGGGAGCGCTGCACTGTCGGAGGGGCAGTACTGAGGGAGCATCGTACTGTCGGAGGGGCAGCACTGAGGGAGCACTACACTGTCGGAGGGGCAGTACTGAGGGAGCACGGCACTGTCGGAGGGGCAGTACTGAGGGAGCGCCGCACTGTCGGAGGGGCAGAACTGAGGGAGCGCTGCACTGTCGGAGGGGCAGAACTGAGGGAGCACCGCACTGTCAGAGGGGTAGTACTGAGGGAGCATCGTACTGTCGGAGGGGTAGTACTGAGGGAGCACTGCACTGTCGGAGGGGCAGTACTGAGTGAGCGCCGCACTGTCGGAGGGGCAGAACTGAGGGAGCACCGCACTGTCGGAGGGGCAGTACTGAGGGAGCATTGTACTGTCGGAGGGGCAGTACTGAGGGAGCACCGCACTGTCGGAGGGGCAGTACTGAGGGAGCATCGTACTGTCGGAGGGGCAGTAGTGAGGGAGCGCTACACTGTCGGAGGGGCAGTACTGAGGGAGCATCGTACTGTCGGAGGGGCAGTACTGAGGGAGCATCGTACTGTCGGAGGGGTAGTAATGAGGGAGCACTACACTGTCGGAGGGGCAGTATTGAGGGAGCGCCGCACTGTCGGAGGGGCAGAACTGAGGGAGCGCTGCACTGTCGGAGGGGCAGTACTGAGGGAGCATCGTACTGTCGGAGGGGCAGCACTGAGGGAGCACTACACTGTCGGAGGGGCAGTACTGAGGGAGCACCGCACTGTCGGAGGGGCAGTACTGAGGGAGCACTGCACTGTCGGAGGGGCAGTACTGAGGGAGCGCTGCACTGTCGGAGGGGCAGTACTGAGGGAGCGCTGCACTGTCGGAGGGGTAGTACTGAGGGAGCACCGCACTGTCGGAGGGGCAGTACTGAGGGAGCACCGCACTGTCGGAGGGGTAGTCCTGAGGGAGCATCGTACTGTCGGAGCGGCATTGGTGAGGGAGCACTACACTGTCGGAGGGGCAGTACTGAGGGAGCGTCGTACTGTCGGAGGGGTAGTACTGAGGGAGCGCCGCACTGTCGGAGGGGCAGTATTGAGGGAGCACCGCACTGTCGGAGGGGCAGTACTGAGGGAGCATCGTACTGTCGGAGGGGCAGTACTGAGGGAGCACCGCACTGTCGGAGGGGCAGTACTGAGGGAGCACCGCACTGTCGGAGGGGCAGTACTGAGGGAGCGCCGCACTGTCGGGGGGGCAGTACTGAGGGAGCGCCGCACTGTCGGATGGGCAGGACTGAGGGAGCGCCACACTGTCGGAGGGGCAGTACTGAGGGAGAGCCGCACTGTCGGAGGGGTAGTACTGAGGGAGTGCTGCACTGTCAGAGGAGCAGTACTGAGGGAGCACTGCACTATTGGAGGGGCAGTACTGAGGGAGCACTGCACTGTCGGAGGGGTAGTACTGAGGGAGAGCCGCACTGTCGAAGGGGTAGTACTGAGGGAGCGCCGCACTGTCGGAGGGGTAGTACTGAGGGAGTGCCGCACTGTCGGAGGGGCACTACTGAGGGAGCGCCGCACTGTCGGAGGGGCAGTACTGAGGGAGCGCCGCACTGTCGGAGGGGCAGTACTGAGGGAGCGCCGCACTGTCGGAGGGGCAGTACTGAGGGAGCGCCGCACTGTCGGAGGGGCAGTACTGAGGGAGCGTCGCACTGTCGGAGGGGTAGTACTGAGGGAGCGCCGCGCTGTCGGAGGGGTAGTACTGAGGGAGCATCGTGCTGTCGGAGGGGAGGTACTGAGGGAGCACTGCACTGTCGGAGGGGCAGTACTGAGGGAGCGCTGCACTGTCGGAGGGGCAGTACTGAGGGAGCGCTGCACTGTCGGAGGGGTAGTACTGAGGGAGCACCGCACTGTCGGAGGGGCAGTACTGAGGGAGCACCGCACTGTCGGAGGGGTAGTCCTGAGGGAGCATCGTACTGTCGGAGCGGCAGTAGTGAGGGAGCACTACACTGTCGGAGGGGCAGTACTGAGGGAGCGTCGTACTGTCGGAGGGGTAGTACTGAGGGAGCGCCGCACTGTCGGAGGGGCAGTATTGAGGGAGCACCGCACTGTCGGAGGGGCAGTACTGAGGGAGCATCGTACTGTCGGAGGGGCAGTACTGAGGGAGCACCGCACTGTCGGAGGGGCAGCACTGAGGGAGCGCCGCACTGTCGGAGGGGTAGTACTGAGGGAGCGCCGCACTGTCGGAGGGGCAGTACTGAGGGAGAGCCGCACTGTCGGAGGGGTAGTACTGAGGGAGTGCTGCACTGTCAGAGGAGCAGTACTGAGGGAGCACTGCACTATTGGAGGGGCAGTACTGAGGGAGCACTGCACTGTCGGAGGGGTAGTACTGAGGGAGAGCCGCACTGTCGAAGGGGTAGTACTGAGGGAGCGCCGCACTGTCGGAGGGGTAGTACTGAGGGAGTGCCGCACTGTCGGAGGGGCAGTACTGAGGGAGCGCCGCACTGTCGGAGGGGCAGTACTGAGGGAGCGCCGCACTGTCGGAGGGGCAGTACTGAGGGAGCGCCGCACTGTCGGAGGGGCAGTACTGAGGGAGCGCCGCACTGTCGGAGGGGCAGTACTGAGGGAGCGTCGCACTGTCGGAGGGGTAGTACTGAGGGAGCGCCGCGCTGTCGGAGGGGTAGTACTGAGGGAGCATCGTGCTGTCGGAGGGGAGGTACTGAGGGAGCACTGCACTGTCGGAGGGGCAGTACTGAGGGAGCGGCGCACTGTCGGAGGGGCAGTACTGAGTGAGCGCTGCACTGTCGGAGGGGCAGTACTGAGGGAGCGCTGCACTGTCGGAGGGGTAGTACTGAGGGAGCACTGCACTGTCGGAGGGGCAGTACTGAGGGAGCGCCGCACTGTTGGAGGGGCAGAACTGAGGGAGCGCTGCACTGTCGGAGGGGCAGTACTGAAGGAGCATCGTACTGTCGGAGGGGCAGTACTGAGGGAGCACTGCATTGTCGGAGGGGCAGTACTGAGGGAGAGCCGCACTGTCGGAGGGGCAGAACTGAGGGAGCGCTGCACTGTCGGAGGGGCAGTACTGAGGGAGCGTCGCTCTGTCGGAGGGGCAGTACTGAGGTAGCGCCGCACTGTCGGAGGGGCAGAACTGAGGGAGCGCTGCACTGTCGGAGGGGCAGTACTGAGGGAGCGTCGCACTGTCGGAGGGGTAGTACTGAGGGAGCGTCGCAATGTCGGAGGGGTAGTACTGAGGGAGCGTCGCTCTGTCGGAGGGGCAGTACTGAGGGAGCGCCGCACTGTCGGAGGGGCAGTACTGAGGGAGCGCCGCACTGTCGGAGGGGCAGTACTGAGGGAGCGTCGCACTGTCGGAGGGGTAGTACTGAGGGAGCGCCGCACTGTCGGAGGTGCAGTACTGAGAGAGCGCCGCACTGCCGGAGGGGTTGTACTGAGGGAGTGCTGCACTGTCAGAGGAGCAGTACTGAGGGAGCACTGCACTATTGGAGGGGCAGTACTGAGGGAGCACTGCACTGTCGGAGGGGTAGTACTGAGGGAGTGCTGCACTGTCGGAGGGGCAGTACTGAGGGAGCGCTGCACTGTCGGAGGGGCAGTACTGTGGGAGCACTGCACTGTCGGAGGGGCAGTACTGAGGGAGCACCGCACTGTCGGAGGGGCAGTACTGAGGGAGAGTCGCACTGTCGGAGGGGCAGTACTGAGTGAGCACCGCACTGTCGGAGGGGCAGCACTGAGGGAGCGCCGCACTGTCGGAGGGGCAGTACTGAGGGAGCGCCGCACTGTCGGGGGGGCAGTACTGAGGGAGTGCCGCACTGTCGCAGGGGCAGTACTGAGGGAGCGCCTCACTGTCGGAGGGGCAGTACTGAGGGAGCGCCGCACTGACGGAGGGGTAGTACTGAGGGAGCGCCGCACTGTCGGAGGGGCAGTACTGAGGGAGAGCCGCACTGTCGGAGGGGTGGTACTGAGGGAGTGCTGCACTGTCAGAGGAGCAGTACTGAGGGAGCACTGCACTATTGGAGGGGCAGTACTGAGGGAGCACTGCACTGTCGGAGGGGTAGTACTGAGGGAGAGCCGCACTGTCGAAGGGGTAGTACTGAGGGAGCGCCGCACTGTCGGAGGGGTAGTACTGAGGGAGTGCCGCACTGTCGGAGGGGCAGTACTGAGGGAGCGCCGCACTGTCGGAGGGGCAGTACTGAGGGAGCGCCGCACTGTCGGAGGGGCAGTACTGAGGGAGCGCCGCACTGTCGGAGGGGCAGTACTGAGGGAGCGCCGCACTGTCGGAGGGGCAGTACTGAGGGAGCGTCGCACTGTCGGAGGGGTTGTACTGAGGGAGCGCCGCGCTGTCGGAGGGGTAGTACTGAGGGAGCATCGTGCTGTCGGAGGGGAGGTACTGAGGGAGCACTGCACTGTCGGAGGGGCAGTACTGAGGGAGCGGCGCACTGTCGGAGGGGCAGTACTGAGTGAGCGCTGCACTGTCGGAGGGGCAGTACTGAGGGAGCGCTGCACTGTCGGAGGGGTAGTACTGAGGGAGCACTGCACTGTCGGAGGGGCAGTACTGAGGGAGCGCCGCACTGTTGGAGGGGCAGAACTGAGGGAGCGCTGCACTGTCGGAGGGGCAGTACTGAAGGAGCATCGTACTGTCGGAGGGGCTGTACTGAGGGAGCACTGCATTGTCGGAGGGGCAGTACTGAGGGAGAGCCGCACTGTCGGAGGGGCAGAACTGAGGGAGCGCTGCACTGTCGGAGGGGCAGTACTGAGGGAGCGTCGCTCTGTCGGAGGGGCAGTACTGAGGGAGCGCCGCACTGTCGGAGGGGCAGAACTGAGGGAGCGCTGCACTGTCGGAGGGGCAGTACTGAGGGAGCGTCGCTCTGTCGGAGGGGCAGTACTGAGGGAGCGCCGCACTGTCGGAGGGGCAGTACTGAGGGAGCGTCGCACTGTCGGAGGGGTAGTACTGAGGCAGCGCCGCACTGTCGGAGGGGTAGTACTGAGGGAGCGTCGCACTGTCGGAGGGGCAGTACTGAGGGAGCGTCGCACTGTCGGAGGGGTAGTACTGAGGGAGCGTCGCAATGTCGGAGGGGTAGTACTGAGGGAGCGTCGCTCTGTCGGAGGGGCAGTACTGAGGGAGCGCCGCACTGTCGGAGGGGCAGTACTGAGGGAGCGCCGCACTGTCGGAGGGGCAGTACTGAGGGAGCGTCGCACTGTCGGAGGGGTAGTACTGAGGGAGCGCCGCACTGTCGGAGGTGCAGTACTGAGAGAGCGCCGCACTGCCGGAGGGGTTGTACTGAGGGAGTGCTGCACTGTCAGAGGAGCAGTACTGAGGGAGCACTGCACTATTGGAGGGGCAGTACTGAGGGAGCACTGCACTGTCGGAGGGGTAGTACTGAGGGAGTGCTGCACTGTCGGAGGGGCAGTACTGAGGGAGCACTGCACTGTCGGAGGGGCAGTACTGAGGGAGCATCGTACTGTCGGAGGGGTAGTACTGTGGGAGCACTGCACTGTCGGAGGGGCAGTACTGAGGGAGCACCGCACTGTCGGAGGGGCAGTACTGAGGGAGAGTCGCACTGTCGGAGGGGCAGTACTGAGTGAGCACCGCACTGTCGGAGGGGCAGCACTGAGGGAGCGCCGCACTGTCGGAGGGGCAGTACTGAGGGAGCGCCGCACTGTCGGGGGGGCAGTACTGAGGGAGTGCCGCACTGTCGCAGGGGCAGTACTGAGGGAGCGCCGCACTGTCGGAGGGGCAGTACTGAGGGAGCGCCGCACTGACGGAGGGGTAGTACTGAGGGAGCGCCGCACTGTCGGAGGGGCAGTACTGAGGGAGAGCCGCACTGTCGGAGGGGTGGTACTGAGGGAGTGCTGCACTGTCAGAGGAGCAGTACTGAGGGAGCACTGCACTATTGGAGGGGCAGTACTGAGGGAGCACTGCACTGTCGGAGGGGTAGTACTGAGGGAGAGCCGCACTGTCGAAGGGGTAGTACTGAGGGAGCGCCGCACTGTCGGAGGGGTAGTACTGAGGGAGTGCCGCACTGTCGGAGGGGTGGTACTGAGGGAGTGCTGCACTGTCAGAGGAGCAGTACTGAGGGAGCACTGCACTATTGGAGGGGCAGTACTGAGGGAGCACTGCACTGTCGGAGGGGTAGTACTGAGGGAGAGCCGCACTGTCGAAGGGGTAGTACTGAGGGAGCGCCGCACTGTCGGAGGGGTAGTACTGAGGGAGTGCCGCACTGTCGGAGGGGCAGTACTGAGGGAGCGCCGCACTGTCGGAGGGGCAGTACTGAGGGAGCGCCGCACTGTCGGAGGGGCAGTACTGAGGGAGCGCCGCACTGTCGGAGGGGCAGTACTGAGGGAGCGCCGCACTGTCGGAGGGGCAGTACTGAGGGAGCGTCGCACTGTCGGAGGGGTAGTACTGAGGGAGCGCCGCGCTGTCGGAGGGGTAGTACTGAGGGAGCATCGTGCTGTCGGAGGGGAGGTACTGAGGGAGCACCGCACTGTCGGAGGGGCAGTACTGAGGGAGCGGCGCACTGTCGGAGGGGCAGTACTGAGTGAGCGCTGCACTGTCGGAGGGGCAGTACTGAGGGAGCGCTGCACTGTCGGAGGGGTAGTACTGAGGGAGCACTGCACTGTCGGAGGGGCAGTACTGAGGTAGCGCCGCACTGTTGGAGGGGCAGAACTGAGGGAGCGCTGCACTGTCGGAGGGCCAGTACTGAAGGAGCATTGTACTGTCGGAGGGGCAGTACTGAGGGAGCACTGCATTGTCGGAGGGGCAGTACTGAGGGAGAGCCGCACTGTCGGAGGGGCAGAACTGAGGGAGCGCTGCACTGTCGGAGGGGCAGAACTGAGGGAGCACCGCACTGTCGGAGGGGTAGTACTGAGGGAGCATCGTACTGTCGGAGGGGCAGTACTGAGGGAGCATCGTACTGTCGGAGGGGCAGTACTGAGGGAGCGCCGCACTGTCGGAGGGGCAGAACTGAGGGAGCGCTGCACTGTCGGAGGGGCAGTACTGAGGGAGCATCGTACTGTCGGAGGGGCAGCACTGAGGGAGCACTACACTGTCGGAGGGGCAGTACTGAGGGAGCACGGCACTGTCGGAGGGGCAGTACTGAGGGAGCGCCGCACTGTCGGAGGGGCAGAACTGAGGGAGCGCTGCACTGTCGGAGGGGCAGAACTGAGGGAGCACCGCACTGTCGGAGGGGTAGTACTGAGGGAGCATCGTACTGTCGGAGGGGTAGTACTGAGGGAGCACTGCACTGTCGGAGGGGCAGTACTGAGTGAGCGCCGCACTGTCGGAGGGGCAGAACTGAGGGAGCACCGCACTGTCGGAGGGGCAGTACTGAGGGAGCATTGTACTGTCGGAGGGGCAGTACTGAGGGAGCACCGCACTGTCGGAGGGGCAGTAATGAGGGAGCATCGTACTGTCGGAGGGGCAGTAGTGAGGGAGCGCTACACTGTCGGAGGGGCAGTACTGAGGGAGCATCGTACTGTCGGAGGGGCAGTACTGAGGGAGCATCGTACTGTCGGAGGGGTAGTAATGAGGGAGCACTACACTGTCGGAGGGGCAGTATTGAGGGAGCGCCGCACTGTCGGAGGGGCAGAACTGAGGGAGCGCTGCACTGTCGGAGGGGCAGTACTGAGGGAGCATCGTACTGTCGGAGGGGCAGCACTGAGGGAGCACTACACTGTCGGAGGGGCAGTACTGAGGGAGCACCGCACTGTCGGAGGGGCAGTACTGAGGGAGCACTGCACTGTCGGAGGGGCAGTACTGAGGGAGCGCTGCACTGTCGGAGGGGCAGTACTGAGGGAGCGCTGCACTGTCGGAGGGGTAGTACTGAGGGAGCACCGCACTGTCGGAGGGGCAGTACTGAGGGAGCACCGCACTGTCGGAGGGGTAGTCCTGAGGGAGCATCGTACTGTCGGAGCGGCATTGGTGAGGGAGCACTGCACTGTCGGAGGGGCAGTACTGAGGGAGCGTCGTACTGTCGGAGGGGTAGTACTGAGGGAGCGCCGCACTGTCGGAGGGGCAGTATTGAGGGAGCACCGCACTGTCGGAGGGGCAGTACTGAGGGAGCATCGTACTGTCGGAGGGGCAGTACTGAGGGAGCACCGCACTGTCGGAGGGGCAGTACTGAGGGAGCACCGCACTGTCGGAGGGGCAGTACTGAGGGAGCGCCGCACTGTCGGGGGGGCAGTACTGAGGGAGCGCCGCACTGTCGGATGGGCAGGACTGAGGGAGCGCCACACTGTCGGAGGGGCAGTACTGAGGGAGAGCCGCACTGTCGGAGGGGTAGTACTGAGGGAGTGCTGCACTGTCAGAGGAGCAGTACTGAGGGAGCACTGCACTATTGGAGGGGCAGTACTGAGGGAGCACTGCACTGTCGGAGGGGTAGTACTGAGGGAGAGCCGCACTGTCGAAGGGGTAGTACTGAGGGAGCGCCGCACTGTCGGAGGGGTAGTACTGAGGGAGTGCCGCACTGTCGGAGGGGCACTACTGAGGGAGCGCCGCACTGTCGGAGGGGCAGTACTGAGGGAGCGCCGCACTGTCGGAGGGGCAGTACTGAGGGAGCGCCGCACTGTCGGAGGGGCAGTACTGAGGGAGCGCCGCACTGTCGGAGGGGCAGTACTGAGGGAGCGTCGCACTGTCGGAGGGGTAGTACTGAGGGAGCGCCGCGCTGTCGGAGGGGTAGTACTGAGGGAGCATCGTGCTGTCGGAGGGGAGGTACTGAGGGAGCACTGCACTGTCGGAGGGGCAGTACTGAGGGAGCGCTGCACTGTCGGAGGGGCAGTACTGAGGGAGCGCTGCACTGTCGGAGGGGTAGTACTGAGGGAGCACCGCACTGTCGGAGGGGCAGTACTGAGGGAGCACCGCACTGTCGGAGGGGTAGTCCTGAGGGAGCATCGTACTGTCGGAGCGGCAGTAGTGAGGGAGCACTACACTGTCGGAGGGGCAGTACTGAGGGAGCGTCGTACTGTCGGAGGGGTAGTACTGAGGGAGCGCCGCACTGTCGGAGGGGCAGTATTGAGGGAGCACCGCACTGTCGGAGGGGCAGTACTGAGGGAGCATCGTACTGTCGGAGGGGCAGTACTGAGGGAGCACCGCACTGTCGGAGGGGCAGCACTGAGGGAGCGCCGCACTGTCGGAGGGGTAGTACTGAGGGAGCGCCGCACTGTCGGAGGGGCAGTACTGAGGGAGAGCCGCACTGTCGGAGGGGTAGTACTGAGGGAGTGCTGCACTGTCAGAGGAGCAGTACTGAGGGAGCACTGCACTATTGGAGGGGCAGTACTGAGGGAGCACTGCACTGTCGGAGGGGTAGTACTGAGGGAGAGCCGCACTGTCGAAGGGGTAGCACTGAGGGAGCGCCGCACTGTCGGAGGGGTTGTACTGAGGGAGTGCCGCACTGTCGGAGGGGCAGTACTGAGGGAGCGCCGCACTGTCGGAGGGGCAGTACTGAGGGAGCGCCGCACTGTCGGAGGGGCAGTACTGAGGGAGCGCCGCACTGTCGGAGGGGCAGTACTGAGGGAGCGCCGCACTGTCGGAGGGGCAGTACTGAGGGAGCGTCGCACTGTCGGAGGGGTAGTACTGAGGGAGCGCCGCGCTGTCGGAGGGGTAGTACTGAGGGAGCATCGTGCTGTCGGAGGGGAGGTACTGAGGGAGCACTGCACTGTCGGAGGGGCAGTACTGAGGGAGCGGCGCACTGTCGGAGGGGCAGTACTGAGTGAGCGCTGCACTGTCGGAGGGGCAGTACTGAGGGAGCGCTGCACTGTCGGAGGGGTAGTACTGAGGGAGCACTGCACTGTCGGAGGGGCAGTACTGAGGGAGCGCCGCACTGTTGGAGGGGCAGAACTGAGGGAGCGCTGCACTGTCGGAGGGGCAGTACTGAAGGAGCATCGTACTGTCGGAGGGGCAGTACTGAGGGAGCACTGCATTGTCGGAGGGGCAGTACTGAGGGAGAGCCGCACTGTCGGAGGGGCAGAACTGAGGGAGCGCTGCACTGTCGGAGGGGCAGTACTGAGGGAGCGTCGCTCTGTCGGAGGGGCAGTACTGAGGGAGCGCCGCACTGTCGGAGGGGCAGAACTGAGGGAGCGCTGCACTGTCGGAGGGGCAGTACTGAGGGAGCGTCGCTCTGTCGGAGGGGCAGTACTGAGGGAGCGCCGCACTGTCGGAGGGGCAGTACTGAGGGAGCGTCGCACTGTCGGAGGGGTAGTACTGAGGCAGCGCCGCACTGTCGGAGGGGTAGTACTGAGGGAGCGTCGCACTGTCGGAGGGGCAGTACTGAGGGAGCGTCGCACTGTCGGAGGGGTAGTACTGAGGGAGCGTCGCAATGTCGGAGGGGTAGTACTGAGGGAGCGTCGCTCTGTCGGAGGGGCAGTACTGAGGGAGCGCCGCACTGTCGGAGGGGCAGTACTGAGGGAGCGCCGCACTGTCGGAGGGGCAGTACTGAGGGAGCGTCGCACTGTCGGAGGGGTAGTACTGAGGGAGCGCCGCACTGTCGGAGGTGCAGTACTGAGAGAGCGCCGCACTGCCGGAGGGGTTGTACTGAGGGAGTGCTGCACTGTCAGAGGAGCAGTACTGAGGGAGCACTGCACAATTGGAGGGGCAGTACTGAGGGAGCACTGCACTGTCGGAGGGGTAGTACTGAGGGAGTGCTGCACTGTCGGAGGGGCAGTACTGAGGGAGCGCTGCACTGTCGGAGGGGCAGTACTGTGGGAGCACTGCACTGTCGGAGGGGCAGTACTGAGGGAGCACCGCACTGTCGGAGGGGCAGTACTGAGGGAGAGTCGCACTGTCGGAGGGGCAGTACTGAGTGAGCACCGCACTGTCGGAGGGGCAGCACTGAGGGAGCGCCGCACTGTCGGAGGGGCAGTACTGAGGGAGCGCCGCACTGTCGGGGGGGCAGTACTGAGGGAGTGCCGCACTGTCGCAGGGGCAGTACTGAGGGAGCGCCTCACTGTCGGAGGGGCAGTACTGAGGGAGCGCCGCACTGACGGAGGGGTAGTACTGAGGGAGCGCCGCACTGTCGGAGGGGCAGTACTGAGGGAGAGCCGCACTGTCGGAGGGGTGGTACTGAGGGAGTGCTGCACTGTCAGAGGAGCAGTACTGAGGGAGCACTGCACTATTGGAGGGGCAGTACTGAGGGAGCACTGCACTGTCGGAGGGGTAGTACTGAGGGAGAGCCGCACTGTCGAAGGGGTAGTACTGAGGGAGCGCCGCACTGTCGGAGGGGTAGTACTGAGGGAGTGCCGCACTGTCGGAGGGGCAGTACTGAGGGAGCGCCGCACTGTCGGAGGGGCAGTACTGAGGGAGCGCCGCACTGTCGGAGGGGCAGTACTGAGGGAGCGCCGCACTGTCGGAGGGGCAGTACTGAGGGAGCGCCGCACTGTCGGAGGGGTAGTACTGAGGGAGCGTCGCAATGTCGGAGGGGTAGTACTGAGGGAGCGTCGCTCTGTCGGAGGGGCAGTACTGAGGGAGCGCCGCACTGTCGGAGGGGCAGTACTGAGGGAGCGTCGCAATGTCGGAGGGGTAGTACTGAGGGAGCGTCGCTCTGTCGGAGGGGCAGTACTGAGGGAGCGCCGCACTGTCGGAGGGGCAGTACTGAGGGAGCGCCGCACTGTCGGAGGGGCAGTACTGAGGGAGCGTCGCACTGTCGGAGGGGTAGTACTGAGGGAGCGCCGCACTGTTGGAGGGGCAGAACTGAGGGAGCGCTGCACTGTCGGAGGGGCAGTACTGAAGGAGCATCGTACTGTCGGAGGGGCTGTACTGAGGGAGCACTGCATTGTCGGAGGGGCAGTACTGAGGGAGAGCCGCACTGTCGGAGGGGCAGAACTGAGGGAGCGCTGCACTGTCGGAGGGGCAGTACTGAGGGAGCGTCGCTCTGTCGGAGGGGCAGTACTGAGGGAGCGCCGCACTGTCGGAGGGGCAGAACTGAGGGAGCGCTGCACTGTCGGAGGGGCAGTACTGAGGGAGCGTCGCTCTGTCGGAGGGGCAGTACTGAGGGAGCGCCGCACTGTCGGAGGGGCAGTACTGAGGGAGCGTCGCACTGTCGGAGGGGTAGTACTGAGGCAGCGCCGCACTGTCGGAGGGGTAGTACTGAGGGAGCGTCGCACTGTCGGAGGGGCAGTACTGAGGGAGCGTCGCACTGTCGGAGGGGTAGTACTGAGGGAGCGTCGCAATGTCGGAGGGGTAGTACTGAGGGAGCGTCGCTCTGTCGGAGGGGCAGTACTGAGGGAGCGCCGCACTGTCGGAGGGGCAGTACTGAGGGAGCGCCGCACTGTCGGAGGGGCAGTACTGAGGGAGCGTCGCACTGTCGGAGGGGTAGTACTGAGGGAGCGCCGCACTGTCGGAGGTGCAGTACTGAGAGAGCGCCGCACTGCCGGAGGGGTTGTACTGAGGGAGTGCTGCACTGTCAGAGGAGCAGTACTGAGGGAGCACTGCACTATTGGAGGGGCAGTACTGAGGGAGCACTGCACTGTCGGAGGGGTAGTACTGAGGGAGTGCTGCACTGTCGGAGGGGCAGTACTGAGGGAGCACTGCACTGTCGGAGGGGCAGTACTGAGGGAGCATCGTACTGTCGGAGGGGTAGTACTGTGGGAGCACTGCACTGTCGGAGGGGCAGTACTGAGGGAGCACCGCACTGTCGGAGGGGCAGTACTGAGGGAGAGTCGCACTGTCGGAGGGGCAGTACTGAGTGAGCACCGCACTGTCGGAGGGGCAGCACTGAGGGAGCGCCGCACTGTCGGAGGGGCAGTACTGAGGGAGCGCCGCACTGTCGGGGGGGCAGTACTGAGGGAGTGCCGCACTGTCGCAGGGGCAGTACTGAGGGAGCGCCGCACTGTCGGAGGGGCAGTACTGAGGGAGCGCCGCACTGACGGAGGGGTAGTACTGAGGGAGCGCCGCACTGTCGGAGGGGCAGTACTGAGGGAGAGCCGCACTGTCGGAGGGGTGGTACTGAGGGAGTGCTGCACTGTCAGAGGAGCAGTACTGAGGGAGCACTGCACTATTGGAGGGGCAGTACTGAGGAAGCACTGCACTGTCGGAGGGGTAGTACTGAGGGAGAGCCGCACTGTCGAAGGGGTAGTACTGAGGGAGCGCCGCACTGTCGGAGGGGTAGTACTGAGGGAGTGCCGCACTGTCGGAGGGGTGGTACTGAGGGAGTGCTGCACTGTCAGAGGAGCAGTACTGAGGGAGCACTGCACTATTGGAGGGGCAGTACTGAGGGAGCACTGCACTGTCGGAGGGGTAGTACTGAGGGAGAGCCGCACTGTCGAAGGGGTAGTACTGAGGGAGCGCCGCACTGTCGGAGGGGTAGTACTGAGGGAGTGCCGCACTGTCGGAGGGGCAGTACTGAGGGAGCGCCGCACTGTCGGAGGGGCAGTACTGAGGGAGCGCCGCACTGTCGGAGGGGCAGTACTGAGGGAGCGCCGCACTGTCGGAGGGGCAGTACTGAGGGAGCGCCGCACTGTCGGAGGGGCAGTACTGAGGGAGCGTCGCACTGTCGGAGGGGTAGTACTGAGGGAGCGCCACGCTGTCGGAGGGGTAGTACTGAGGGAGCATCGTGCTGTCGGAGGGGAGGTACTGAGGGAGCACCGCACTGTCGGAGGGGCAGTACTGAGGGAGCGGCGCACTGTCGGAGGGGCAGTACTGAGTGAGCGCTGCACTGTCGGAGGGGCAGTACTGAGGGAGCGCTGCACTGTCGGAGGGGTAGTACTGAGGGAGCACTGCACTGTCGGAGGGGCAGTACTGAGGTAGCGCCGCACTGTTGGAGGGGCAGAACTGAGGGAGCGCTGCACTGTCGGAGGGCCAGTACTGAAGGAGCATTGTACTGTCGGAGGGGCAGTACTGAGGGAGCACTGCATTGTCGGAGGGGCAGTACTGAGGGAGAGCCGCACTGTCGGAGGGGCAGAACTGAGGGAGCGCTGCACTGTCGGAGGGGCAGTACTGAGGGAGCGTCGCTCTGTCGGAGGGGCAGTACTGAGGGAGCTCCGCACTGTCGGAGGGGCAGTACTGAGGGAGCGCCGCACTGTCGGAGGGGCAGTACTGAGGGAGCGTCGCTCTGTCGGAGGGGCAGTACTGAGGGAGCGCCGCACTGTCGGAGGGGCAGTACTGAGGGAGCGTCGCACTGTCGGAGGGGTAGTACTGAGGCAGCGCCGCACTGTCGGAGGGGTAGTACTGAGGGAGCGTCGCACTGTCGGAGGGGCAGTTCTGAGGGAGCGTCGCACTGTCGGAGGGGTAGTACTGAGGGAGCGTCGCAATGTCGGAGGGGTAGTACTGAGGGAGCGTCGCTCTGTCGGAGGGGCAGTACTGAGGGAGCGCCGCACTGTCGGAGGGGCAGTACTGAGGGAGCGCCGCACTGTCGGAGGGGCAGTACTGAGGGAGCGTCGCACTGTCGGAGGGGTAGTACTGAGGGAGCGCCGCACTGTCGGAGGTGCAGTACTGAGAGAGCGCCGCACTGCCGGAGGGGTTGTACTGAGGGAGTGCTGCACTGTCAGAGGAGCAGTACTGAGGGAGCACTGCACTATTGGAGGGGTAGTACTGAGGGAGCACTGCACTGTCGGAGGGGTGGTACTGAGGGAGTGCTGCACTGTCGGAGGGGCAGTACTGAGGGAGCGCTGCACTGTCGGAGGGGCAGTACTGAGGGAGCACTGCACTGTCGGAGGGGCAGTACTGAGGGAGCATCGTACTGTCGGAGGGGTAGTACTGTGGGAGCACTGCACTGTCGGAGGGGCAGTACTGAGGGAGCGCCGCACTGTCGGAGGGTTAGTACTGAGGGAGAGTCGCACTGTCGGAGGGGCAGTACTGAGTGAGCACCGCACTGTCGGAGGGGCAGTACTGAGGGAGCGCCGCACTGTCGGAGGGGCAGTACTGAGGGAGCGTCGCACTGTCGGAGGGGTAGCACTGAGGGAACGTCGCACTGTCGGAGGGTTAGTACTGAGGGAGCGTCGCTCTGTCAGAGGGGCAGTACTGAGGGAGCGCCGCACTGTCGGAGGGGTAGTACTGAGGGAGCGCCGCACTGTCGGAGGGGTAGTACTGAGGGAGCGCCGCACTGTCGGAGGGGTAGTACTGAGGGAGCATCGTACTGTCGGAGGGGAGGTACTGAGGGAGCACTGCACTGTCGGAGGGGCAGTACTGAGGGAGCGGCGCACTGTCGGAGGGGCAGTACTGAGTGAGCGCTGCACTGTCGGAGGGGCAGTACTGAGGGAGCGCTGCACTGTCGGAGGGGTAGTACTGAGGGAGCACTGCACTGTCGGAGGGGCAGTACTGAGTGAGCGCCGCACTGTTGGAGGGGCAGAACTGAGGGAGCGCTGCACTGTCGGAGGGGCAGTACTGAAGGAGCATCGTACTGTCGGAGGGGCAGTACTGAGGGAGCACTTCACTGTCGGAGGGGCAGTACTGAGGGAGCACCGCATTGTCGGAGGGGCAGTACTGAGGGAGCGCTGCACTGTCGGAGGGGCAATACTAAGGGAGCACCGCACTGTCGGAGGGGCAGTACTGAGGGAGCATCGTACTGTCGGAGGGGCAGGACTGAGGGAGCGCTACACTGTCGGAGGGGCAGTACTGAGGGAGCACCGGACTGTCGGAGGGGCAGTACTGAGGGAGCACTACACTGTCGGAGGGGCAGTACTGAGGGAGCATCGTACTGTCGGAGGGGCAATACTGAGGGAGCTCCGCACTGTCGGAGGTGCAGTACTGAGGGAGCGCCGCACTGTCGGCGGGGCAGTACTGAGGGAGCGCCGCACTGTCGGAGGGGCAGTACTGAGGGAGAGCCGCACTGTCGGAGGGGCAGTACTGAGGGAGCGCCGCACTGTCGGAGGGGCAGTACTGAGGGAGCGCCGCACTGTCGGAGGGGCAGTACTGAGGGAGCGCCGCACTGTCGGAGGGGCAGTACTGAGGGAGCGCCGCACTGTCGGAGGGGCAGTACTGAGGGAGCGTCGCACTGTCGGAGGGGTAGCACTGAGGGAACGTCGCACTGTCGGAGGGTTAGTACTGAGGGAGCGTCGCTCTGTCGGAGGGGCAGTACTGAGGGAGCGCCGCACTGTCGGAGGGGCAGTACTGAGGGAGCGTCGCACTGTCGGAGGGGTAGTACTGAGGGAGCGCCGCACTGTCGGAGGGGTAGTACTGAGGGAGCGCCGCACTGTCGGAGGGGTAGTACTGAGGGAGCATCGTACTGTCGGAGGGGAGGTACTGAGGGAGCACTGCACTGTCGGAGGGGCAGTACTGAGGGAGCGGCGCACTGTCGGAGGGGCAGTACTGAGGGAGCGCCGCACTGTCGGAGGGGCAGAACTGAGGGAGCACCGCACTGTCGGAGGGGCAGTACTGAGGGAGCATCGTACTGTCGGAGGGGCAGTACTGAGGGAGCACCGCACTGTCGGAGGGGCAGAACTGAGGGAGCGCTGCACTGTCGGAGGGGCAGTACTGAGGGAGCACCGCATTGTCGGAGTGGCAGTACTGAGGGAGCGCTGCACTGTCGGAGGGGCAATACTAAGGGAGCACCGCACTGTCGGAGGGGCAGTACTGAGGGAGCATCGTACTGTCGGAGGGGCAGGACTGAGGGAGCGCTACACTGTCGGAGGGGCAGTACTCAGGGAGCACTACACTGTCGGAGGGGCAGTACTGAGGGAGCATCGTACTGTCGGAGCGGCAGTACTGAGGGAGCTCCGCACTGTCGGAGGTGCAGTACTGAGGGAGCGCCGCACTGTCGGCGGGGCAGTACTGAGGGAGCGCCGCACTGTCGGAGGGGCAGTACTGAGGGAGCGCCGCACTGTCGGAGGGGCAGTACTGAGGGAGCGCCGCACTGTCGGAGGGGCAGTACTGAGGGAGCGCCGCACTGTCGGAGGGGTAGTACTGAGGGAGCGCCGCACTGTCGGAGAGGCAGTACTGAGGGAGCACCGCACTGTCGGAGGGGCAGTACTGAGGGAGCGCCGCACTGTCGGAGGGGTAAGTACTGAGGGAGCATCGTACTGTCGGAGGGGAGGTACTGAGGAAGCACTGCACTGTCGGAGAGGCAGTACTGAGGGAGCGGCGCACTGTCGGAGGGGCAGTACTGAGGGAGTGCTGCACTGTCGGAGGGGCAGTACTGAGGGAGCGCTGCACTGTCGGAGGGGCAGAACTGAGGGAGCGCTGCACTGTCGGAGGGGTAGTACTGAGGGAGCACCGCACTGTCGGAGGGGCAGTACTGAGGGAGCGCCGCACAGTCGGAGGGGCAGAACTGAGGGAGCACCGCACTGTCGGAGGGGCAGTACTGAGGGAGCATCGTACTGTCGAAGGGGCAGTACTGAGGGAGCACCGCACTGTCGGAGGGGCAGAACTGAGGGAGCGCTGCACTGTCGGAGGGGTAGTACTGAGGGAGCACGGCACTGTCGGAGGGGCAGTACTGAGGGAGCGCCGCACTGTCGGAGGGGCAGAACTGAGGGAGCGCTGCACTGCCGGAGGGGCAGAACTGAGGGAGCACCGCACTGTCGGAGGGGCAGTACTGAGGGAGCATCGTACTGTCGGAGGGGCAGTACTGAGGGAGCATCGTACTGTCTGAGGGGCAGTACTGAGGGAGCACCGCACTGTCGGAGGGACAGAACTGAGGGAGCTCCGCACTGTCGGAGGGGTAGTACTGAGGGAGCACTGCACTGTCGGAGGGGCAGTACTGAGTGAGCGCCGCACTGTCGGAGGGGCAGAACTGAGGGAGCACCGCACTGTCGGAGGGGCAGTACTGAGGGAGCATTGTACTTTCGGAGCGGCAGTACTGAGGGAGCACCGCACTGTCGGAGGGGCAGTACTGAGGGAGCATCGTACTGTCGGAGGGGCAGTAGTGAGGGAGCGCTGCACTGTCGGAGGGGCAGTACTGAGGGAGCATCGTACTGTCGGAGCGGCAGTACTGAGGGAGCGCCGCACTGTCGGAGGGGCAGAACTGAGGGAGCGCTGCACTGTCGGAGGGGCAGTACTGAGGGAGCATCGTACTGTCGGAGGGGCAGCACTGAGAGAGCACTACACTGTCGGAGGGGCAGTACTGAGGGAGCACGGCACTGTCGGAGGGGCAATACTGAGGGAGCGCCGCACTGTCGGAGGGGCAGAACTGAGGGAGCGCTGCACTGTCGGAGGGGCAGAACTGAGGGAGCACCGCACTGTCGGAGGGGCAGTACTGAGGGAGCATCGTACTGTCGGAGGGGCAGTACTGAGGGAGCATCGTACTGTCGGAGGGGCAGTACTGAGGGAGCACCGCACTGTCGGAGGGACAGAACTGAGGGAGCGCCGCACTGTCGGAGGGGTAGTACTGAGGGAGCACTGCACTGTCGGAGGGGCAGTACTGAGTGAGCGCCGCACTGTCGGAGGGGCAGTACTGAGGGAGCATCGTACTGTCGGAGGGGCAGTAGTGAGGGAGCGCTGCACTGTCGGAGGGGCAGTACTGAGGGAGCATCGTACTGTCGGAGCGGCAGCACTGAGGGAGCATCGTACTGTCGGAGGGGCAGTACTGAGGGAGCATCGTACTGTCGGAGGGGTAGTAATGAGGGAGCACTACACTGTCGGAGGGGCAGTATTGAGGGAGCACCGCACTGTCGGAGGGGCAGAACTGAGGGAGCGCTGCACTGTCAGAGGGGCAGTACTGAGGGAGCATCGTACTGTCGGAGGGGCAGCACTGAGGGAGCACTACACTGTCGGAGGGGCAGTACTGAGGGAGCACCGCACTGTCGGAGGGGCAGTACTGAGGGAGCACTGCACTGTCGGAGGGGCAGTACTGAGGGAGCACCGCACTGTCGGAGGGGCAGTACTGAGGGAGCACCGCACTGTCGGAGGGGCAGTCCTGAGGGAGCATCGTACTGTCGGAGGGGCAGTAGTGAGGGAGCACTACACTGTCGGAGGGGCAGGACTGAGGGAGCATCGTACTGTCGGAGGGGTAGTACTGAGGGAGCGCCGCACTGTCGGAGGGGCAGTATTGAGGGAGCACCGCACTGTCGGAGGGGCAGTACTGAGGGAGCATCGTACTGTCGGAGGGGCAGTACTGAGGGAGCACCGAACTGTCGGAGGGGCAGTACTGAGGGAGCACCGCACTGTCGGAGGGGCAGTACTGAGGGAGCGCCGCACTGTCGGAAGGGCAGTACTGAGGGAGCACCGCACTGTCGGAGGTGCAGTACTGAGGGAGCGCCGCACTGTCGGAGGGGCAGTACCGAGGGAGCGACGCATTGTCGGAGGGGCAGTACTGAGGGAGCGCTGCACTGTCGGAGGGGCAATACTAAGGGAGCACCGCACTGTCGGAGGGGCAGTACTGAGGGAGCATCGTACTGTCGGAGGGGCAGGACTGAGGGAGCGCTACACTGTCGGAGGGGCAGTACTGAGGGAGCATCGTACTGTCGGAGGGGCAATACTGAGGGAGCTCCGCACTGTCGGAGGTGCAGTACTGAGGGAGCGCCGCACTGTCGGAGAGGCAGTACTGAGGGAGCGCCGCACTGTCGGAGGGGCAGTACTGAGGGAGCGTCGCACTGTCGGAGGGGTAGTACTGAGGGAGCGTCGCACTGTCGGAGGTGTAGTATTGAGGGAGCGTCGCTCTGTCGGAGGGGCAGTACTGAGGGAGCACCGCACTGTCAGAGGGGCAGTACTGAAGGAGCATCGTACTGTCGGAGGGGCAGTGCTGAGGGAGCATCGTACTGTCGGAGGGGCAGTACTGAGGGAGCACTACACTGTCGGAGGGGCAGTACTGAGGGAGCATCGTACTGTCGGAGGGGCAGTACTGAGGGAGCATCGTACTGTCGGAGGGGCAGTACTGAGGGAGCACCGCACTGTCGGAGGGGCAGTACTGAGTGAGCACCGCACTGTCGGAGGGGCAGTACTGAGGGAGTGCCGCACTGTCGGAGGGGCAGGACTGAGGGAGCGCCGCACTGTCGGAGGGGCAGGACTGAGGGAGCGCCGCACTGTGGGAGCGGCAGTACTGAGGGAGCGCCGCACTGTCGGAGGGGCAGTACTGAGGGAGCGCCGCACTGTCGGAGGGGCAGTACTGAGGGAGCTCCGCACTGTCGGCGGGGCAGTACTGAGGGAGCGCCGCACTGTCGGAGGAGCAGTACTGAGGGAGCGCCGCACTGTCGGAGGGGCAGTACTGAGGGAGCGCCGCACTGTCGGAGGGGCAGGACTGAGGGAGCGCCGCACTGTCGGAGGGGTAGTACTGAGGGAGCGCCGCACTGTCGGAGAGGCAGTACTGAGGGAGCACCGCACTGTCGGAGGGGCAGTACTGAGGGAGCGCCGCACTGTCGGAGGGGTAAGTACTGAGGGAGCATCGTACTGTCGGAGGGGAGGTACTGAGGGAGCACTGCACTGTCGGAGGGGCAGCACTGAGGGAGCGGCGCACTGTCGGATGGGCAGTACTGAGGGAGTGCTGCACTGTCGGAGGGGCAGTACTGAGGGAGCGCTGCACTGTCGGAGGGGCAGAACTGAGGGAGCGCTGCACTGTCGGAGGGGTAGTACTGAGGGTGCACTGCACTGTCGGAGGGGCAGTACTGAGGGAGCGCCGCACTGTCGGAGGGGCAGAACTGAGGGAGCACCGCACTGTCGGAGGGGCAGTACTGAGGGAGCATTGTACTGTCGGAGCGGCAGTACTGAGGGAGCACCGCACTGTCGGAGGGGCAGTACTGAGGGAGCATCGTACTGTCGGAGGGGCAGTAGTGAGGGAGCGCTACACTGTCGGAGGGGCAGTACTGAGGGAGCATCGTACTGTCGGAGCGGCAGTACTGAGGGAGCATCGTACTGTCGGAGGGGCAGTACTGAGGGAGCATCGTACTGTCGGAGGGGTAGTAATGAGGGAGCACTACACTGTCGGAGGGGCAGTACTGAGGGAGCACCGCACTGTCGGAGGGGTAGTACTGAGGGAGCACTGCACTGTCGGAGGGGCAGTACTGAGGGAGCGCCGCACTGTCGGAGGGGCAGAACTGAGGGAACGCTGCACTGTCGGAGGGGCAGAACTGAGGGAGCACCGCACTGTCGGAGGGGCAGTACTGAGGGAGCATCGTACTGTCGGAGGGGCAGTACTGAGGGAGCATCGTACTGTCGGAGGGGCAGTACTGAGGGAGCACCGCACTGTCGGAGGGACAGAACTGAGGAGCGCCGCACTGTCGGAGGGGTAGTACTGAGGGAGCACTGCACTGTCGGAGGGGCAGTACTGAGTGAGCGCCGCACTGTCGGAGGGGCAGAACTGAGGGAGCACCGCACTGTCGGAGGGGCAGTACTGAGGGAGCATTGTACTGTCGGAGGGGCAGTACTGAGGGAGCACCGCACTGTCGGAGGGGCAGTACTGAGGGAGCATCGTACTGTCGGAGGGGCAGTAGTGAGGGAGCGCTACACTGTCGGAGGGGCAGTACTGAGGGAGCATCGTACTGTCGGAGCGGCAGTACTGAGGGAGCATCGTACTGTCGGAGGGGCAGTACTGAGGGAGCGCTGCACTGTCGGAGGGGCAGTACTGAGGGAGCATCGTACTGTCGAAGGGGCAGTACTGAGGGAGCACCGCACTGTCGGAGGGACAGAACTGAGGGAGCTCCGCACTGTCGGAGGGGTAGTACTGAGGGAGCACTGCACTGTCGGAGGGGCAGTACTGAGTGAGCGCCGCACTGTCGGAGGGGCAGAACTGAGGGAGCACCGCACTGTCGGAGGGGCAGTACTGAGGGAGCATTGTACTTTCGGAGCGGCAGTACTGAGGGAGCACCGCACTGTCGGAGGGGCAGTACTGAGGGAGCATCGTACTGTCGGAGGGGCAGTAGTGAGGGAGCGCTGCACTGTCGGAGGGGCAGTACTGAGGGAGCATCATACTGTCGGAGCGGCAGTACTGAGGGAGCGCCGCACTGTCGGAGGGGCAGAACTGAGGGAGCGCTGCACTGTCGGAGGGGCAGTACTGAGGGAGCATCGTACTGTCGGAGGGGCAGCACTGAGAGAGCACTACACTGTCGGAGGGGCAGTACTGAGGGAGCACGGCACTGTCGGAGGGGCAATACTGAGGGAGCGCCGCACTGTCGGAGGGGCAGAACTGAGGGAGCGCTGCACTGTCGGAGGGGCAGAACTGAGGGAGCACCGCACTGTCGGAGGGGCAGTACTGAGGGAGCATCGTACTGTCGGAGGGGCAGTACTGAGGGAGCATCGTACTGTCGGAGGGGCAGTACTGAGGGAGCACCGCACTGTCGGAGGGACAGAACTGAGGGAGCGCCGCACTGTCGGAGGGGTAGTACTGAGGGAGCACTGCACTGTCGGAGGGGCAGTACTGAGTGAGCGCCGCACTGTCGGAGGGGCAGTACTGAGGGAGCATCGTTCTGTCGGAGGGGCAGTAGTGAGGGAGCGCTGCACTGTCGGAGGGGCAGTACTGAGGGAGCATCGTACTGTCGGAGCGGCAGCACTGAGGGAGCATCGTACTGTCGGAGGGGCAGTACTGAGGGAGCATCGTACTGTCGGAGGGGTAGTAATGAGGGAGCACTACACTGTCGGAGGGGCAGTATTGAGGGAGCACCGCACTGTCGGAGGGGCAGAACTGAGGGAGCGCTGCACTGTCGGAGGGGCAGTACTGAGGGAGCATCGTACTGTCGGAGGGGCAGCACTGAGGGAGCACTACACTGTCGGAGGGGCAGTACTGAGGGAGCACCGCACTGTCGGAGGGGCAGTACTGAGGGAGCACTGCACTGTCGGAGGGGCAGTACTGAGGGAGCACCGCACTGTCGGAGGGGCAGTACTGAGGGAGCACCGCACTGTCGGAGGGGCAGTCCTGAGGGAGCATCGTACTGTCGGAAGGGCAGTAGTGAGGGAGCACTACACTGTCGGAGGGGCAGGACTGAGGGAGCATCGTACTGTCGGAGGGGTAGTACTGAGGGAGCGCCGCACTGTCGGAGGGGCAGTATTGAGGGAGCACCGCACTGTCGGAGGGGCAGTACTGAGGGAGCATCGTACTGTCGGAGGGGCAGTACTGAGGGAGCACCGAACTGTCGGAGGGGCAGTACTGAGGGAGCACCGCAGTGTCGTAGGGGCAGTACTGAGGGAGCGCCGCACTGTCGGAAGGGCAGTACTGAGGGAGCACCGCACTGTCGGAGGTGCAGTACTGAGGGAGCGCCGCACTGTCGGAGGGGCAGTACCGAGGGAGCGACGCATTGTCGGAGGGGCAGTACTGAGGGAGCGCTGCACTGTCGGAGGGGCAATACTAAGGGAGCACCGCACTGTCGGAGGGGCAGTACTGAGGGAGCATCGTACTGTCGGAGGGGCAGTACTGAGGGAGCATCGTACTGTCGGAGGGGCAGGACTGAGGGAGCGCTACACTGTCGGAGGGGCAGTACTGAGGGAGCATCGTACTGTCGGAGGGGCAATACTGAGGGAGCTCCGCACTGTCGGAGGTGCAGTACTGAGGGAGCGCCGCACTGTCGGAGAGGCAGTACTGAGGGAGCGCCGCACTGTCGGAGGGGCAGTACTGAGGGAGCGTCGCACTGTCGGAGGGGTAGTACTGAGGGAGCGTCGCACTGTCGGAGGTGTAGTATTGAGGGAGCGTCGCTCTGTCGGAGGGGCAGTACTGAGGGAGCACCGCACTGTCAGAGGGGCAGTACTGAAGGAGCATCGTACTGTCGGAGGGGCAGTGCTGAGGGAGCATCGTACTGTCGGAGGGGCAGTACTGAGGGAGCACTACACTGTCGGAGGGGCAGTACTGAGGGAGCATCGTACTGTCGGAGGGGCAGTACTGAGGGAGCATCGTACTGTCGGAGGGGCAGTACTGAGGGAGCACCGCACTGTCGGAGGGGCAGTACTGAGTGAGCACCGCACTGTCGGAGGGGCAGTACTGAGGGAGTGCCGCACTGTCGGAGGGGCAGGACTGAGGGAGCGCCGCACTGTCGGAGGGGCAGGACTGAGGGAGCGCCGCACTGTGGGAGGGGCAGTACTGAGGGAGCGCCGCACTGTCGGAGGGGCAGTACTGAGGGAGCGCCGCACTGTCGGAGGGGCAGTACTGAGGGAGCTCCGCACTGTCGGCGGGGCAGTACTGAGGGAGCGCCGCACTGTCGGAGGAGCAGTACTGAGGGAGCGCCGCACTGTCGGAGGGGCAGTACTGAGGGAGCGCCGCACTGTCGGAGGGGCAGGACTGAGGGAGCGCCGCACTGTCGGAGGGGTAGTACTGAGGGAGCGCCGCACTGTCGGAGAGGCAGTACTGAGGGAGCACCGCACTGTCGGAGGGGCAGTACTGAGGGAGCGCCGCACTGTCGGAGGGGTAAGTACTGAGGGAGCATCGTACTGTCGGAGGGGAGGTACTGAGGGAGCACTGCACTGTCGGAGGGGCAGCACTGAGGGAGCGGCGCACTGTCGGATGGGCAGTACTGAGGGAGTGCTGCACTGTCGGAGGGGCAGTGCTGAGGGAGCGCTGCACTGTCGGAGGGGCAGAACTGAGGGAGCGCTGCACTGTCGGAGGGGTAGTACTGAGGGTGCACTGCACTGTCGGAGGGGCAGTACTGAGGGAGCGCCGCACTGTCGGAGGGGCAGAACTGAGGGAGCACCGCACTGTCGGAGGGGCAGTACTGAGGGAGCATTGTACTGTCGGAGCGGCAGTACTGAGGGAGCACCGCACTGTCGGAGGGGCAGTACTGAGGGAGCATCGTACTGTCGGAGGGGCAGTAGTGAGGGAGCGCTACACTGTCGGAGGGGCAGTACTGAGGGAGCATCGTACTGTCGGAGCGGCAGTACTGAGGGAGCATCGTACTGTCGGAGGGGCAGTACTGAGGGAGCATCGTACTGTCGGAGGGGTAGTAATGAGGGAGCACTACACTGTCGGAGGGGCAGTACTGAGGGAGCACCGCACTGTCGGAGGGGTAGTACTGAGGGAGCACTGCACTGTCGGAGGGGCAGTACTGAGGGAGCGCCGCACTGTCGGAGGGGCAGAACTGAGGGAACGCTGCACTGTCGGAGGGGCAGTGCTGAGGGAGCATCGTACTGTCGGAGGGGCAGCACTGAGGGAGCACTACACTGTCAGAGGGGCAGTACTGAGGGAGCACGGCACTGTCGGAGGGGCAGTACTGAGGGAGCGCCGCACTGTCGGAGGGGCAGAACTGAGGGAGCGCTGCACTGTCGGAGGGGCAGAACTGAGGGAGCACCGCACTGTCGGAGGGGCAGTACTGAGGGAGCATCGTACTGTCGGAGGGGCAGTACTGAGGGAGCATCGTACTGTCGGAGGGGCAGTACTGAGGGAGCACCGCACTGTCGGAGGGACAGAACTGAGGGAGCGCCGCACTGTCGGAGGGGTAGTACTGAGGGAGCACTGCACTGTCGGAGGGGCAGTACTGAGTGAGCGCCGCACTGTCGGAGGGGCAGAACTGAGGGAGCACCGCACTGTCGGAGGGGCAGTACTGAGGGAGCATTGTACTGTCGGAGGGGCAGTACTGAGGGAGCACTGCACTGTCGGAGGGGCAGTACTGAGGGAGCATCGTACTGTCGGAGGGGCAGTAGTGAGGGAGCGCTACACTGTCGGAGGGGCAGTACTGAGGGAGCATCGTACTGTCGGAGCGGCAGTACTGAGGGAGCATCGTACTGTCGGAGGGGCAGTACTGAGGGAGCATCGTACTGTCGGAGGGGTAGTAATGAGGGAGCACTACACTGTCGGAGGGGCAGTATTGAGGGAGCACCGCACTGTCGGAGGGGTAGTACTGAGGGAGCACTGCACTGTCAGAGGGGCAGTACTGAGGGAGCACTACACTGTCGGAGGGGCAGTACTGAGGGAGCATCGTACTGTCGGAGGGGCAATACTGAGGGAGCTCCGCACTGTCGGAGGTGCAGTACTGAGGGAGCGCCGCACTGTCGGCGGGGCAGTACTGAGGGAGCGCCGCACTGTCGGAGGGGCAGTACTGAGGGAGAGCCGCACTGTCGGAGGGGCAGTACTGAGGGAGCGCCGCACTGTCGGAGGGGCAGTACTGAAGGAGCGCCGCACTGTCGGAGGGGCAGTACTGAGGGAGCGCCGCACTGTCGGAGGGGCAGTACTGAGGGAGCGCCGCACTGTCGGAGGGGTAGTACTGAGGGAGCGCCGCACTGTCGGAGAGGCAGTACTGAGGGAGCACCGCACTGTCGGAGGGGCAGTACTGAGGGAGCGCCGCACTGTCGGAGGGGTAAGTACTGAGGGAGCATCGTACTGTCGGAGGGGAGGTACTGAGGGAGCACTGCACTGTCGGAGAGGCAGTTCTGAGGGAGCGGCGCACTGTCGGAGGGGCAGTACTGAGGGTGTGCTGCACTGTCGGAGGGGCAGTACTGAGGGAGCGCTGCACTGTCGGAGGGGCAGAACTGAGGGAGCGCTGCACTGACGGAGGGGTAGTACTGAGGGAGCACTGCACTGTCGGAGGGGCAGTACTGAGGGAGCGCCGCACTGTCGGAGGGGCAGAACTGAGGGAGCACGGCACTGTCGGAGGGGCAGTACTGAGGGAGCACCGCACTGTCGGAGGGGCAGAACTGAGGGAGCGCTGCACTGTCGGAGGGGTAGTACTGAGGGAGCACTGCACTGTCGGAGGGGCAGCACTGAGGGAGCGCCGCACTGTCGGAGGGGCAGAACTGAGGGAGCACCGCACTGTCGGAGGGGCAGTACTGAGGGAGCATCGTACTGTCGGAGGGGCAGTACTGAGGGAGCACCGCACTGTCGGAGGGGCAGAACTGAGGGAGCGCTGCACTGTCGGAGGGGCAGTACTGAGGGAGCACCGCATTGTCGGAGTGGCAGTACTGAGGGAGCGCTGCACTGTCGGAGGGGCAATACTAAGGGAGCACCGCACTGTCGGAGGGGCAGTACTGAGGGAGCATCGTACTGTCGGAGGGGCAGGACTGAGGGAGCGCTACACTGTCGGAGGGGCAGTACTGAGGGAGCACTACACTGTCGGAGGGGCAGTACTGAGGGAGCATCGTACTGTCGGAGCGGCAGTACTGAGGGAGCTCCGCACTGTCGGAGGTGCAGTACTGAGGGAGCGCCGCACTGTCGGCGGGGCAGTACTGAGGGAGCGCCGCACTGTCGGAGGGGCAGTACTGAGGGAGCGCCGCACTGTCGGAGGGGCAGTACTGAGGGAGCGCCGCACTGTCGGAGGGGCAGTACTGAGGGAGCGCCGCACTGTCGGAGGGGTAGTACTGAGGGAGCGCCGCACTGTCGGAGAGGCAGTACTGAGGGAGCACCGCACTGTCGGAGGGGCAGTACTGAGGGAGCGCCGCACTGTCGGAGGGGTAAGTACTGAGGGAGCATCGTACTGTCGGAGGGGAGGTACTGAGGAAGCACTGCACTGTCGGAGAGGCAGTACTGAGGGAGCGGCGCACTGTCGGAGGGGCAGTACTGAGGGAGTGCTGCACTGTCGGAGGGGCAGTACTGAGGGAGCGCTGCACTGTCGGAGGGGCAGAACTGAGGGAGCGCTGCACTGTCGGAGGGGTAGTACTGAGGGAGCACCGCACTGTCGGAGGGGCAGTACTGAGGGAGCGCCGCACTGTCGGAGGGGCAGAACTGAGGGAGCACCGCACTGTCGGAGGGGCAGTACTGAGGGAGCATCGTACTGTCGAAGGGGCAGTACTGAGGGAGCACCGCACTGTCGGAGGGGCAGAACTGAGGGAGCGCTGCACTGTCGGAGGGGTAGTACTGAGGGAGCACGGCACTGTCGGAGGGGCAGTACTGAGGGAGCGCCGCACTGTCGGAGGGGCAGAACTGAGGGAGCGCTGCACTGCCGGAGGGGCAGAACTGAGGGAGCACCGCACTGTCGGAGGGGCAGTACTGAGGGAGCATCGTACTGTCGGAGGGGCAGTACTGAGGGAGCATCGTACTGTCTGAGGGGCAGTACTGAGGGAGCGCCGCACTGTCGGAGGGACAGAACTGAGGGAGCGCCGCACTGTCGGAGGGGTAGTACTGAGGGAGCACTGCACTGTCGGAGGGGCAGTACTGAGTGAGCGCCGCACTGTCGGAGGGGCAGAACTGAGGGAGCACCGCACTGTCGGAGGGGCAGTACTGAGGGAGCATTGTACTTTCGGAGCGGAAGTACTGAGGGAGCACCGCACTGTCGGAGGGGCAGTACTGAGGGAGCATCGTACTGTCGGAGGGGCAGTAGTGAGGGAGCGCTGCACTGTCGGAGGGGCAGTACTGAGGGAGCATCGTACTGTCGGAGCGGCAGTACTGAGGGAGCATCGTACTGTCGGAGGGGCAGTACTGAGGGAGCATCGTACTGTCGGAGGGGTAGTAATGAGGGAGCACTACACTGTCGGAGGGGCAGTATTGAGGGAGCACCGCACTGTCGGAGGGGCAGTACTGAGGGAGCATCGTACTGTCGAAGGGGCAGTACTGAGGGAGCACCGCACTGTCGGAGGGGCAGAACTGAGGGAGCGCTGCACTGTCGGAGGGGTAGTACTGAGGGAGCACGGCACTGTCGGAGGGGCAGTACTGAGGGAGCGCCGCACTGTCGGAGGGGCAGAACTGAGGGAGCGCTGCACTGCCGGAGGGGCAGAACTGAGGGAGCACCGCACTGTCGGAGGGGCAGTACTGAGGGAGCATCGTACTGTCGGAGGGGCAGTACTGAGGGAGCATCGCACTGTCGGAGGGACAGAACTGAGGGAGCGCCGCACTGTCGGAGGGGTAGTACTGAGGGAGCACTGCACTGTCGGAGCGGCAGTACTGAGTGAGCGCCGCACTGTCGGAGGGGCAGAACTGAGGGAGCACCGCACTGTCGGAGGGGCAGTACTGAGGGAGCATTGTACTTTCGGAGCGGCAGTACTGAGGGAGCACCGCACTGTCGGAGGGGCAGTACTGAGGGAGCATCGTACTGTCGGAGGGGCAGTAGTGAGGGAGCATCGTACTGTCGGAGGGGCAGTACTGAGGGAGCATCGTACTGTCGGAGGGGTAGTAATGAGGGAGCACTACACTGTCGGAGGGGCAGTATTGAGGGAGCACCGCACTGTCGGAGGGGTAGTACTGAGGGAGCACTGCACTGTCGGAGGGGCAGTACTGAGGGAGCGCCGCACTGTCGGAGGGGCAGTACTGAGGGAGCGCTGCACTGTCGGAGGGGCAGTACTGAGGGAGCATCGTACTGTCGGAGGGGCAGCACTGAGGGAGCACTACACTGTCGGAGGGGCAGTACTGAGGGAGCACGGCACTGTCGGAGGGGCAGTACTGAGGGAGCGTCGCACTGTCGGAGGGGCAGAACTGAGGGAACGCTGCACTGTCGGAGGGGCAGAACTGAGGGAGCACCGCACTGTCGGAGGGGCAGTACTGAGGGAGCATCGTACTGTCGGAGGGGCAGTACTGAGGGAGCATCGTACTGTCGGAGGGGCAGTACTGAGGGAGCACCGCACTGTCGGAGGGACAGAACTGAGGGAGCGCCGCACTGTCGGAGGGGTAGTACTGAGGGAGCACTGCACTGTCGGAGGGGCAGTACTGAGTGAGCGCCGCACTGTCGGAGGGGCAGTACTGAGGGAGCATCGTACTGTCGGAGGGGCAGTAGTGAGGGAGCGCTGCACTGTCGGAGGGGCAGTACTGAGGGAGCATCGTACTGTCGGAGCGGCAGTACTGAGGGAGCATCGTACTGTCGGAGGGGCAGTACTGAGGGAGCATCGTACTGTCGGAGGGGTAGTAATGAGGGAGCACTACACTGTCGGAGGGGCAGTATTGAGGGAGCACCGCACTGTCGGAGGGGCAGAACTGAGGGAGCGCTGCACTGTCGGAGGGGCAGTACTGAGGGAGCATCGTACTGTCGGAGGGGCAGCACTGAGGGAGCACTACACTGTCGGAGGGGCAGTACTGAGGGAGCACCGCACTGTCGGAGGGGCAGTACTGAGGGAGCACTGCACTGTCGGAGGGGCAGTACTGAGGGAGCGCTGCACTGTCGGAGGGGCAGTACTGAGGGAGCGCTGCACTGTCGGAGGGGTAGTACTGAGGGAGCACCGCACTGTCGGAGGGGCAGTACTGAGGGAGCACCGCACTGTCGGAGGGGCAGTCCTGAGGGAGCATCGTACTGTCGGAGGGGCAGTAGTGAGGGAGCACTACACTGTCGGAGGGGCAGTACTGAGGGAGCATCGTACTGTCGGAGGGGTAGTACTGAGGGAGCGCCGCACTGTCGGAGGGGCAGTATTGAGGGAGCACCGCACTGTCGGAGGGGCAGTACTGAGGGAGCATCGTACTGTCGGAGGGGCAGTACTGAGGGAGCACCGCACTGTCGGAGGGGCAGTACTGAGGGAGCACCGCACTGTCGGAGGGGCAGTACTGAGGGAGCGCCGCACTGTCGGAAGGGCAGTACTGAGGGAGCACCGCACTGTCGGAGGTGCAGTACTGAGGGAGCGCCGCACTGTCGGAGGGGCAGTACCGAGGGAGCGACGCATTGTCGGAGGGGCAGTACTGAGGGAGCGCTGCACTGTCGGAGGGGCAATACTAAGGGAGCACCGCACTGTCGGAGGGGCAGTACTGAGGGAGCATCGTACTGTCGGAGGGGCAGGACTGAGGGAGCGCTACACTGTCGGAGGGGCAGTACTGAGGGAGCACCGGACTTTCGGAGGGGCAGTACTGAGGGAGCACTACACTGTCGGAGGGGCAGTACTGAGGGAGCATCGTACTGTCGGAGGGGCAATACTGAGGGAGCTCCGCACTGTCGGAGGTGCAGTACTGAGGGAGCGCCGCACTGTCGGAGAGGCAGTACTGAGGGAGCGCCGCACTGTCGGAGGGGCAGTACTGAGGGAGCGTCGCACTGTCGGAGGGGTAGTACTGAGGGAGCGTCGCACTGTCGGAGGTGTAGTATTGAGGGAGCGTCGCTCTGTCGGAGGGGCAGTACTGAGGGAGCACCGCACTGTCAGAGGGGCAGTACTGAGGGAGCACCGCACTGTCGGAGGGGTAGTACTGAGGGAGCATCGTACTGTCGGAGGGGCAGTACTGAGGGAGCGCTACACTGTCGGAGGGGCAGTACTGAGGGAGCACCGCACTGTCGGAGGGGCAGTACTGAGGGAGCACCGCACTGTCGGAGGGGCAGTACTGAGGAAGCACCGCACTGTCGGAGGGGCAGTACTGAGGGAGCTTTGTACTGTCGGAAGGGCAGTACTGAGGGAGCATCGTACTGTCGGAGGGGCATTACTGAGGGAGCATCGTACTGTCGGAGGGGCAGTGCTGAGGGAGCATCGTACTGTCGGAGGGGCAGTACTGAGGGAGCACTACACTGTCGAAGGGGCAGTACTGAGGAAGCATTGTACAGTCGGAGGGGCAGTACTGAGGGAGCATCGTACTGTCGGAGGGGCAGTACTGATGGAGCATCGTACTGTCGGAGGGGCAGTACTGAGGGAGCACCGCACTGTCGGAGGGGCAGTACTGAGTGAGCACCGCACTGTCGGAGGGGCAGTACTGAGGGAGTGCCGCACTGTCGGAGGGGCAGGACTGAGGGAGCGCCGCACTGTCGGAGGGGCAGGACTGAGGGAGCGCCGCACTGTGGGAGGGGCAGTACTGAGGGAGCGCCGCACTGTCGGAGGGGCAGTACTGAGGGAGCGCCGCACTGTCGGAGGGGCAGTACTGCGGGAGCTCCGCACTGTCGGCGGGGCAGTACTGAGGGAGCGCCGCACTGTCGGAGGGGCAGTACTGAGGGAGCGCCGCACTGTCGGAGGGGCAGTACTGAGGGAGCGCCGCACTGTCGGAGGGGCAGGACTGAGGGAGCGCCGCACTGTCGGAGGGGTAGTACTGAGGGAGCGCCGCACTGTCGGAGAGGCAGTACTGAGGGAGCACCGCACTGTCGGAGGGGCAGTACTGAGGGAGCGCCGCACTGTCGGAGGGGTAAGTACTGAGGGAGCATCGTACTGTCGGAGGGGAGGTACTGAGGGAGCACTGCACTGTCGGAGGGGCAGTACTGAGGGAGCGGCGCACTGTCGGATGGGCAGTACTGAGGGAGTGCTGCACTGTCGGAGGGGCAGTACTGAGGGAGCGCTGCACTGTCGGAGGGGCAGAACTGAGGGAGCGCTGCACTGTCGGAGGGGTAGTACTGAGGGTGCACTGCACTGTCGGAGGGGCAGTACTGAGGGAGCGCCGCACTGTCGGAGGGGCAGAACTGAGGGAGCACCGCACTGTCGGAGGGGCAGTACTGAGGGAGCATTGTACTGTCGGAGCGGCAGTACTGAGGGAGCACCGCACTGTCGGAGGGGCAGTACTGAGGGAGCATCGTACTGTCGGAGGGGCAGTAGTGAGGGAGCGCTACACTGTCGGAGGGGCAGTACTGAGGGAGCATCGTACTGTCGGAGCGGCAGTACTGAGGGAGCATCGTACTGTCGGAGGGGCAGTACTGAGGGAGCATCGTACTGTCGGAGGGGTAGTAATGAGGGAGCACTACACTGTCGGAGGGGCAGTACTGAGGGAGCACCGCACTGTCGGAGGGGTAGTACTGAGGGAGCACTGCACTGTCGGAGGGGCAGTACTGAGGGAGCGCCGCACTGTTGGAGGGGCAGAACTGAAGGAACGCTGCACTGTCGGAGGGGCAGTACTGAGGGAGCATCGTACTGTCGGAGGGGCAGCACTGAGGGAGCACTACACTGTCAGAGGGGCAGTACTGAGGGAGCACGGCACTGTCGGAGGGGCAGTACTGAGGAAGCGCCGCACTGTCGGAGGGGCAGAACTGAGGGAGCGCTGCACTGTCAGAGGGGCAGAACTGAGGGAGCACCGCACTGTCGGAGGGGCAGTACTGAGGGAGCATCGTACTGTCGGAGGGGCAGTACTGAGGGAGCATCGTACTGTCGGAGGGGCAGTACTGAGGGAGCACCGCACTGTCGGAGGGACAGAACTGAGGGAGCGCCGCACTGTCGGAGGGGTAGTACTGAGGCAGCACTGCACTGTCGGAGGGGCAGTACTGAGTGAGCGCCGCACTGTCGGAGGGGCAGAACTGAGGGAGCACCGCACTGTCGGAGGGGCAGTACTGAGGGAGCATTGTACTGTCGGAGGGGCAGTACTGAGGGAGCGCCGCACTGTCGGAGGGGCAGTACTGAGGGAGCATCGTACTGTCGGAGGGGCAGTAGTGAGGGAGCGCTACACTGTCGGAGGGGCAGTACTGAGGGAGCATCGTACTGTCGGAGCGGCAGTACTGAGGGAGCATCGTACTGTCGGAGGGGCAGTACTGAGGGAGCATCGTACTGTCGGAGGGGTAGTAATGAGGGAGCACTACACTGCCGGAGGGGCAGTATTGAGGGAGCACCGCACTGTCGGAGGGGTAGTACTGAGGGAGCACTGCACTGTCAGAGGGGCAGTACTGAGGGAGCGCCGCACTGTCGGAGGGGCAGAACTGAGGGAGCGCTGCACTGTCGGAGGGGCAGTACTGAGGGAGCATCGTACTGTCGGAGGGGCAGCACTGAGGGAGCACTACACTGTCGGAGGGGCAGTACTGAGGGAGCACCGCACTGTCGGAGGGGCAGTATTGAGGGAGCACCGCACTGTCGGAGGGGCAGTACTGAGGG
The DNA here is from genome assembly GCF_044704955.1 of Pristiophorus japonicus. NCBI lineage: Eukaryota > Metazoa > Chordata > Chondrichthyes > Pristiophoridae > Pristiophorus > Pristiophorus japonicus. The sequence continues at coordinate 330,850 of NW_027254397.1, read as the reverse complement.
AGCACCGCACTGTCGGAGGGGCAGTATTGAGGGAGCACCGCACTGTCGGAGGGGCAGTACTGAGGGAGCATCGTACTGTCGGAGGGGCAGTACTGAGGGAGCACCGCACTGTCGGAGGGGCAGTACTGAGGGAGCACCGCACTGTCGGAGGGGCAGTACTGAGGGAGCGCCGCACTGTCGGGGGGGCAGTACTGAGGGAGTGCCGCACTGTCGGATGGGCAGGACTGAGGGAGCGCCACACTGTCGGAGGGGCAGTACTGAGGGAGCGCCGCACTGTCGGAGGGGCAGTACTGAGGGAGCGCCGCACTGTCGCAGGGGCAGTACTGAGGGAGCGCCGCACTGTCGCAGGGGCAGTACTGAGGGAGCGCCGCACTGTCGGAGGGGCAGTACTGAGGGAGCGCCGCACTGTCGGAGGGGTAGTACTGAGGGAGCGCCGCACTGTCGGAGGGGCAGTACTGAGGGAGAGCCGCACTGTCGGAGGGGCAGTACTGAGGGAGTGCTGCACTGTCAGAGGAGCAGTACTGAGGGAGCACTGCACTATTGGAGGGGCAGTACTGAGGGAGCGCTGCACTGTCGGAGGGGTAGTACTGAGGGAGCACTGCACTGTCGGAGGGGCAGTACTGAGGGAGCGCTGCACTGTCGGAGGGGTAGTACTGAGGGAGCACTGCACTGTCGGAGGGGCAGTACTGAGGGAGCGTCGCACTGTCGGAGGGGTAGTACTGAGGGAGCGCCGCACTGTCGGAGGTGCAGTACTGAAGGAGCGCCGCACTGCCGGAGGGGTTGTACTGAGGGAGTGCTGCACTGTCAGAGGAGCAGTACTGAGGGAGCACTGCACTATTGGAGGGGCAGTACTGAGTGAGCACCGCACTGTCGGAGGGGCAGTACTGAGGGAGTGCCGCACTGTCGGAGGGGCAGGACTGAGGGAGCGCCGCACTGTCGGAGGGGCAGGACTGAGGGAGCGCCGCACTGTGGGAGGGGCAGTACTGAGGGAGCGCCGCACTGTCGGAGGGGCAGTACTGAGGGAGCGCCGCACTGTCGGAGGGGCAGTACTGCGGGAGCTCCGCACTGTCGGCGGGGCAGTACTGAGGGAGCGCCGCACTGTCGGAGGGGCAGTACTGAGGGAGCGCCGCACTGTCGGAGGGGCAGTACTGAGGGAGCGCCGCACTGTCGGAGGGGCAGGACTGAGGGAGCGCCGCACTGTCGGAGGGGTAGTACTGAGGGAGCGCCGCACTGTCGGAGAGGCAGTACTGAGGGAGCACCGCACTGTCGGAGGGGCAGTACTGAGGGAGCGCCGCACTGTCGGAGGGGTAAGTACTGAGGGAGCATCGTACTGTCGGAGGGGAGGTACTGAGGGAGCACTGCACTGTCGGAGGGGCAGTACTGAGGGAGCGGCGCACTGTCGGATGGGCAGTACTGAGGGAGTGCTGCACTGTCGGAGGGGCAGTACTGAGGGAGCGCTGCACTGTCGGAGGGGCAGAACTGAGGGAGCGCTGCACTGTCGGAGGGGTAGTACTGAGGGTGCACTGCACTGTCGGAGGGGCAGTACTGAGGGAGCGCCGCACTGTCGGAGGGGCAGAACTGAGGGAGCACCGCACTGTCGGAGGGGCAGTACTGAGGGAGCATTGTACTGTCGGAGCGGCAGTACTGAGGGAGCACCGCACTGTCGGAGGGGCAGTACTGAGGGAGCATCGTACTGTCGGAGGGGCAGTAGTGAGGGAGCGCTACACTGTCGGAGGGGCAGTACTGAGGGAGCATCGTACTGTCGGAGCGGCAGTACTGAGGGAGCATCGTACTGTCGGAGGGGCAGTACTGAGGGAGCATCGTACTGTCGGAGGGGTAGTAATGAGGGAGCACTACACTGTCGGAGGGGCAGTACTGAGGGAGCACCGCACTGTCGGAGGGGTAGTACTGAGGGAGCACTGCACTGTCGGAGGGGCAGTACTGAGGGAGCGCCGCACTGTTGGAGGGGCAGAACTGAAGGAACGCTGCACTGTCGGAGGGGCAGTACTGAGGGAGCATCGTACTGTCGGAGGGGCAGCACTGAGGGAGCACTACACTGTCAGAGGGGCAGTACTGAGGGAGCACGGCACTGTCGGAGGGGCAGTACTGAGGAAGCGCCGCACTGTCGGAGGGGCAGAACTGAGGGAGCGCTGCACTGTCAGAGGGGCAGAACTGAGGGAGCACCGCACTGTCGGAGGGGCAGTACTGAGGGAGCATCGTACTGTCGGAGGGGCAGTACTGAGGGAGCATCGTACTGTCGGAGGGGCAGTACTGAGGGAGCACCGCACTGTCGGAGGGACAGAACTGAGGGAGCGCCGCACTGTCGGAGGGGTAGTACTGAGGCAGCACTGCACTGTCGGAGGGGCAGTACTGAGTGAGCGCCGCACTGTCGGAGGGGCAGAACTGAGGGAGCACCGCACTGTCGGAGGGGCAGTACTGAGGGAGCATTGTACTGTCGGAGGGGCAGTACTGAGGGAGCGCCGCACTGTCGGAGGGGCAGTACTGAGGGAGCATCGTACTGTCGGAGGGGCAGTAGTGAGGGAGCGCTACACTGTCGGAGGGGCAGTACTGAGGGAGCATCGTACTGTCGGAGCGGCAGTACTGAGGGAGCATCGTACTGTCGGAGGGGCAGTACTGAGGGAGCATCGTACTGTCGGAGGGGTAGTAATGAGGGAGCACTACACTGCCGGAGGGGCAGTATTGAGGGAGCACCGCACTGTCGGAGGGGTAGTACTGAGGGAGCACTGCACTGTCAGAGGGGCAGTACTGAGGGAGCGCCGCACTGTCGGAGGGGCAGAACTGAGGGAGCGCTGCACTGTCGGAGGGGCAGTACTGAGGGAGCATCGTACTGTCGGAGGGGCAGCACTGAGGGAGCACTACACTGTCGGAGGGGCAGTACTGAGGGAGCACCGCACTGTCGGAGGGGCAGTATTGAGGGAGCACCGCACTGTCGGAGGGGCAGTACTGAGGGAGCACCGCACTGTCGGAGGGGCAGTATTGAGGGAGCACCGCACTGTCGGAGGGGCAGTACTGAGGGAGCATCGTACTGTCGGAGGGGCAGTACTGAGGGAGCACCGCACTGTCGGAGGGGCAGTACTGAGGGAGCACCGCACTGTCGGAGGGGCAGTACTGAGGGAGCGCCGCACTGTCGGGGGGGCAGTACTGAGGGAGTGCCGCACTGTCGGATGGGCAGGACTGAGGGAGCGCCACACTGTCGGAGGGGCAGTACTGAGGGAGCGCCGCACTGTCGGAGGGGCAGTACTGAGGGAGCGCCGCACTGTCGCAGGGGCAGTACTGAGGGAGCGCCGCACTGTCGCAGGGGCAGTACTGAGGGAGCGCCGCACTGTCGGAGGGGCAGTACTGAGGGAGCGCCGCACTGTCGGAGGGGTAGTACTGAGGGAGCGCCGCACTGTCGGAGGGGCAGTACTGAGGGAGAGCCGCACTGTCGGAGGGGCAGTACTGAGGGAGTGCTGCACTGTCAGAGGAGCAGTACTGAGGGAGCACTGCACTATTGGAGGGGCAGTACTGAGGGAGCGCTGCACTGTCGGAGGGGTAGTACTGAGGGAGCACTGCACTGTCGGAGGGGCAGTACTGAGGGAGCGCTGCACTGTCGGAGGGGTAGTACTGAGGGAGCACTGCACTGTCGGAGGGGCAGTACTGAGGGAGCGTCGCACTGTCGGAGGGGTAGTACTGAGGGAGCGCCGCACTGTCGGAGGTGCAGTACTGAAGGAGCGCCGCACTGCCGGAGGGGTTGTACTGAGGGAGTGCTGCACTGTCAGAGGAGCAGTACTGAGGGAGCACTGCACTATTGGAGGGGCAGTACTGAGGGAGCACTGCACTGTCGGAGGGGTAGTACTGAGGGAGTGCTGCACTATCGGAGGGGCAGTACTGAGGGAGCGCTGCACTGTCGGAGGGGCAGTACTGAGGGAGCGCCGCACTGTCGGAGGGGCAGTACTGAGGGAGCGCCGGACTGTCGGAGGGGCAGTACTGAGGGAGCGCCGCACTGTCGGAGGGGCAGTACTGAGGGAGCGCCGCACTGTCGGAGGGGCAGTACTGAGGGAGCGTCGCACTGTCGGAGGGGTAGTACTGAGGGAGCGCCGCGCTGTCGGAGGGGTAGTACTGAGGGAGCATCGTGCTGTCGGAGGGGAGGTACTGAGGGAGCACTGCACTGTCGGAGGGGCAGTACTGAAGGAACATCGTACTGTCGGAGGGGCAGTACTGAGGGAGCGCCGCACTGTCGGAGGGGCAGAACTGAGGGAGCGCTGCACTGTCGGAGGAGCAGTACTGAGGGAGCGTCGCTCTGTCGGAGGGGCAGTACTGAGGGAGCGCCGCACTGTCGGAGGGGCAGAACTGAGGGAGCGCTGCACTGTCGGAGGGGCAGTACTGAGGGAGCGTCGCTCTGTCGGAGGGGCAGTACTGAGGGAGCGTCGCACTGTCGGAGGGGCAGTACTGAGGCAGCGCCGCACTGTCGGAGGGGTAGTACTGAGGGAGCGTCGCACTGTCGGAGGGGCAGTAGTGAGGGAGCGTCGCACTGTCGGAGGGGTAGTACTGAGGGAGCGCCGCACTGTCGGAGGGGCAGTACTGAGGGAGCGTCGCACTGTCGGAGGGGCAGTACTGAGGCAGCGCCGCACTGTCGGAGGGGTAGTACTGAGGGAGCGTCGCACTGTCGGAGGGGCAGTAGTGAGGGAGCGTCGCACTGTCGGAGGGGTAGTACTGAGGGAGCGTCGCAATGTCGGAGGGGTAGTACTGAGGGAGCGTCGCTCTGTCGGAGGGGCAGTACTGAGGGAGCGCCGCACTTCGGAGGGGCAGTACTGAGGGAGCGCCGCACTGTCGGAGGGGCAGTACTGAGGGAGCGTCGCACTGTCGGAGGGGTAGTACTGAGGGAGCGCCGCACTGTCGGAGGTGCAGTACTGAGGGAGCGCCGCACTGCCGGAGGGGTTGTACTGAGGGAGTGCTGCACTGTCAGAGGAGCAGTACTGAGGGAGCACTGCACTATTGGAGGGGCAGTACTGAGGGAGCACTGCACTGTCGGAGGGGTAGTACTGAGGGAGTGCTGCACTGTCGGAGGGGCAGTACTGAGGGAGCGCTGCACTGTCGGAGGGGCAGTACTGAGGGAGCACTGCACTGTCGGAGGGGCAGTACTGAGGGAGCATCGTACTGTCGGAGGGGCAGTACTGAGGGAGCACTGCACTGTCGGAGGGGCAGTACTGAGTGAGCACTGCACTGTCGGAGGGGCAGTACTGAGGGAGCATCGTACTGTCGGAGGGTTAGTACTGAGGGAGAGTCGCACTGTCGGAGGGGCAGTACTGAGTGAGCACCGCACTGTCAGAGAGGCAGTACTGAGGGAGCGCCGCACTGTCGGAGGGGCAGTACTGAGGGAGCGTCGCACTGTCGGAGGGGTAGCACTGAGGGAACGTCGCACTGTCGGAGGGTTAGTGCTGAGGGAGCGTCGCTCTGTCGGAGGGGCAGTACTGAGGGAGCGCCGCACTGTCGGAGGGGCAGTACTGAGGGAGCGCCGCACTGTCGGAGGGGCAGTACCGAGGGAGCGCCGCACTGTCGGAGGGGCAGTACTGAGGGAGCGTCGCACTGTCGGAGGGGTAGTACTGAGGGAGCGCCGCACTGTCGGAGGGGTAGTACCGAGGGAGCGCCGCACTGTCGGAGGGGCAGTACTGAGGGAGCGTCGCACTGTCGGAGGGGCAGTACTGAGGGAGCGCCGCACTGTCGGAGGGGCAGTACCGAGGGAGCGCCGCACTGTCGGAGGGGCAGTACTGAGGGAGCGTCGCACTGTCGGAGGGGTAGTACTGAGGGAGCGCCGCACTGTCGGAGGGGTAGTACTGAGGGAGCATCGTACTGTCGGAGGGGAGGTACTGAGGGAGCACTGCACTGTCGGAGGGGCAGTACTGAGGGAGCGGCGCACTGTCGGAGGGGCAGTACTGAGTGAGCGCTGCACTGTCGGAGGGGCAGTACTGAGGGAGCGCTGCACTGTCGGAGGGGTAGTACTGAGGGAGCACTGCACTGTCGGAGGGGCAGTACTGAGTGAGCGCCGCACTGTTGGAGGGGCAGAACTGAGGGAGCGCTGCACTGTCGGAGGGGCAGTACTGAAGGAGCATCGTACTGTCGGAGGGGCAGTACTGAGGGAGCACTTCACTGTCGGAGGGGCAGTACTGAGGGAGCACCGCATTGTCGGAGGGGCAGTACTGAGGGAGCGCTGCACTGTCGGAGGGGCAATACTAAGGGAGCACCGCACTGTCGGAGGGGCAGTACTGAGGGAGCATCGTACTGTCGGAGGGGCAGGACTGAGGGAGCGCTACACTGTCGGAGGGGCAGTACTGAGGGAGCACCGGACTGTCGGAGGGGCAGTACTGAGGGAGCACTACACTGTCGGAGGGGCAGTACTGAGGGAGCATCGTACTGTCGGAGGGGCAATACTGAGGGAGCTCCGCACTGTCGGAGGTGCAGTACTGAGGGAGCGCCGCACTGTCGGCGGGGCAGTACTGAGGGAGCGCCGCACTGTCGGAGGGGCAGTACTGAGGGAGAGCCGCACTGTCGGAGGGGCAGTACTGAGGGAGCGCCGCACTGTCGGAGGGGCAGTACTGAGGGAGCGCCGCACTGTCGGAGGGGCAGTACTGAGGGAGCGCCGCACTGTCGGAGGGGCAGTACTGAGGGAGCGCCGCACTGTCGGAGGGGTAGTACTGAGGGAGCGCCGCACTGTCGGAGAGGCAGTACTGAGGGAGCACCGCACTGTCGGAGGGGCAGTACTGAGGCAGCGCCGCACTGTCGGAGGGGTAAGTACTGAGGGAGCATCGTACTGTCGGAGGGGAGGTACTGAGGGAGCACTGCACTGTCGGAGGGGCAGTATTGAGGGAGCACCGCACTGTCGGAGGGGTAGTACTGAGGGAGCACTGCACTGTCGGAGGGGCAGTACTGAGGGAGCGCTGCACTGTCGGAGGGGTAGTACTGAGGGAGCACCGCACTGTCGGAGGGGCAGTACTGAGGGAGCACCGCACTGTCGGAGGGGCAGTCCTGAGGGAGCATCGTACTGTCGGAGGGGCAGTAGTGAGGGAGCACTACACTGTCGGAGGGGCAGTACTGAGGGAGCATCGTACTGTCGGAGGGGTAGTACTGAGGGAGCGCTGCACTGTCGGAGGGGCAGTACCGAGGGAGCGCCGCACTGTCGGAGGGGCAGTACTGAGGAAGTGCTGCACTGTCGGAGGGGCAGTACTGAGGGAGCGCCGCACTGTCGGAGGGGCAGTACTGAGGGAGCGCCGCACTGTCGGAGGGGCAGTACTGAGGGAGCGCCGCACTGTCGGAGGGTCAGTACTGAGGGAGCGCCGCACTGTCGGAGGGGCAGTACTGAGGGAGCGCCGCACTGTCGGAGGGGTAGTACTGAGGGAGCGCCGCACTGTCGGAGGGGCAGTACTGAGGGAGAGCCGCACTGTCGGAGGGGTAGTACTGAGGGAGTACTGCACTGTCAGAGGAGCAGTGCTGAGGGAGAACTGCAGTATTGGAGGGGCAGTACTGAGGGAGCACTGCACTGTCGGAGGGGTAGTACTGAGGGAGAGCCGCACTGTCGAAGGGGTAGTACTGAGGGAGCGCCGCACTGCCGGAGGGGTAGTACTGAGGGAGTGCTGCACTGTCGGAGGGGCAGTACTGAGGGAGCGCTGCACTGTCGGAGGGGCAGTACTGAGGGAGCACTGCACTGTCGGAGGGGCAGTACTGAGGGAGCATCGTACTGTCGGAGGGGTAGTACTGTGGGAGCACTGCACTGTCGGAGGTGCAGTACTGAGGGAGCGCCGCACTGTCGGAGAGGCAGTACTGAGGGAGCGCCGCACTGTCGGAGGGGTAAGTACTGAGGGAGCACTGCACTGTCGGAGGTGCAGTACTGAGGGAGCGCCGCACTGTCGGAGGGGCAGTACTGAGGGAGCGCCGCACTGTCGGAGGGGCAGTGCTGAGGGAGAACTGCAGTATTGGAGGGGCAGTACTGAGGGAGCACTGCACTGTCGGAGGGGTAGTACTGAGGGAGAGCCGCACTGTCGAAGGGGTAGTACTGAGGGAGCGCCGCACTGTCGGAGGGGTAGTACTGAGGGAGTGCTGCACTGTCGGAGGGGCAGTACTGAGGGAGCGCTGCACTGTCGGAGGGGCAGTACTGAGGGAGCACTGCACTGTCGGAGGGGCAGTACTGAGGGAGCATCGTACTGTCGGAGGGGTAGTACTGTGGGAGCACTGCACTGTCGGAGGTGCAGTACTGAGGGAGCGCCGCACTGTCGGAGGGGCAGTACTGAGGGAGCGCCGCACTGTCGGAGGGGTAAGTACTGAGGGAGCACTGCACTGTCGGAGGTGCAGTACTGAGGGAGCGCCGCACTGTCGGAGGGGCAGTACTGAGGGAGCGCCGCACTGTCGGAGGGGCAGTACTGAGGGAGCGTCGCACTGTCGGAGGGGTAGTACTGAGGGAGCGTCGCACTGTCGGAGGGGCAGTACTGAGGGAGCGCCGCACTGTCGGAGGTGCAGTACTGAGGAGCGCCGCACTGTCGGAGGGGTAGTACTGAGGGAGTGCTGCACTGTCGGAGGGGCAGTACTGAGGGAGTGCTGCACTGTCGGAGGGGCAGTACTGAGGGAGTGCTGCACTGTCGGAGGGGCAGAACTGAGGGAGCACCGCACTGTCGGAGGGGCAGAACTGAGGGAGCACCGCACTGTCGGAGGGACAGAACTGAGGGAGCGCCGCACTGTCGGAGGGGCAGAACTGAGGGAGCACCGCACTGTCGGAGGGGCAGTACTGAGGGAGCATCGTACTGTCGGAGGGGCAGTACTGAGGGAGCACCGCACTGTCGGAGGGACAGAACTGAGGGAGCGCCGCACTGTCGGAGGGGTAGTACTGAGGGAGCACTGCACTGTCGGAGGGGCAGTACTGAGTGAGCGCCGCACTGTCGGAGGGGCAGAACTGAGGGAGCACCGCACTGTCGGAGGGGCAGTACTGAGGGAGCATTGTACTGTCGGAGGGGCAGTACTGAGGGAGCACCGCACTGTCGGAGGGGCAGTACTGAGGGAGCATCGTACTGTCGGAGGGGCAGTACTGAGGGAGCATCGTACTGTCGGAGGGGCAGTACTGAGGAATCATCATACTGTCGGAGGGGTAGTAATGAGGGAGCACTACACTGTCGGAGGGGCAGTATTGAGGGAGCACCGCACTGTCGGAGGGGTAGTACTGAGGGAGCACTGCATTGTCGGAGGGGCAGTACTGAGGGAGCGCCGCACTGTCGGAGGGGTAGTACTGAGGGAGCGTCGCACTGTTGGAGCGGCAGTATTGAGGGAGCGCCGCACTGTCGGAGGGGCAGTACTGAGGGAGCACGACACTGTCGGAGGGGCAGTACTGAGGGAGCGCCGCACTGTCGGAGGGGTAAGTACTGAGGGAGCACTGCACTGTCGGAGGTGCAGTACTGAGGGAGCGTCGCACTGTCGGAGCGGTAGTACTGAGGGAGCGTCGCACTGTCGGAGGGGTGGTACTGAGGGAGCGCCGCACTGTCGGAGGGGCAGTACTGAGGGAGCGTCGCACTGTCAGAGGGGTAGTACTGAGGGAGTGTCGCTCTGTCGGAGGGGCAGTACTGAGGGAGCGCCGCACTGTCGGAGGGGCAGTACTGAGGGAGCGCCGCACTGTCGGAGGGGCAGTACTGAGGGAGCGCCGCACTGTCGGAGGGGCAGCACTGAGGGAGCACCGCACTGTCGGAGGGGTAAGTACTGAGGGGCAGTACTGAGGGAGCGACGCACTGTCGGAGGGGCAGTACTGAGGGAGCACCGCACTGTCGGAGGGGCAGTACTGAGGGAGCACCGCACTGTCGGAGGGGCAGTACTGAGGGAGCACAGCATTGTCGGAGGGGCAGTACTGAGGGAGCACCGCACTGTCGGAGGGGCAGTACTGAGGGAGCACCGCACTGTCGGAGGGGCAGTACTGAGGGAGCATCGTACTGTCGGAGGGGCAGTACTGAGGGAGCGCCGCACTGTCGGAGGGGCAGTACTGAGGGAGCAAAACACTGTCGGAGGGGCAGTACTGAGGGAGCATTGTACTGTCGGAGGGGCAGTACTGAGGGAGCACGACACTGTCGGAGGGGCAGTATTGAGGGAGCACCGCACTGTCGGAGGGGCAGTACTGAGGGAGCATCGTACTGTCGGAGGGGCAGTACTGAGGGAGCACCACACTGTCGGAGGGGCAGTACTGAGGGAGCACCACACTGTCGGAGGGGCAGTACTGAGGGAGCGCCGCACTGTCGGAGGGGCAGTACTGAGGGAGCGTCGCACTGTCGGAGGGGTAGTACTGAGGGAGCGTCGCACTGTCGGAGGGGCAGTACTTAGGGAGCGCCGCACTATCGGAGGGGCAGTACTGAGGGAGCGTCGCACTGTCGGAGGGGTAAGGACTGAGGGAGCACTGCACTGTCGGAGGGGCAGTACTGAGGGAGCGCCGCACTGTCGGTGGGGCAGTACTGAGCGAGCGCCGCACTGTCGGAGGGGCAGTACTGAGGGAGCGTCGCACTGTCGGAGGGGTAGTACTGAGGGAGCGCCGCACTGTTGGAGGGGTAGTACTGAGGGAGCACGACACTGTCGGAGGGGCAGTACTGAGGGAGCGCCGCACTTACGGAGGGGAAAGTATTGAGGGAGCGCCGCACTGTCGGAGGGGTAGTACTGAGGGAGCGCCGCACTGTCGGAGGGGTAGTGCTGAGGGAGCGCCGCACTGTCGGAGGGGAAAGTACTGAGGGAGCACTGCGCTGTCGGAGGGGCAGTACTGAGGGAGCGCCGCACTGTCGGAGGGGCAGTACTGAGGGAGCGCCGCACTGTCGGAGGGGTAGTACTGAGGGAGCGCCGCACTGTCGGAGGGGTAGTGCTGAGGGAGTGTCGCTCTGTCGGAGGGGCAGTACTGAGGGAGCGCCGCACTGTCGGAGGGGCAGTACTGAGGGAGCGCCGCACTGTCGGAGGGGCAGTACTGAGGGAGCGCCGCACTGTCGGAGGGGTAGTACTGAGGGAGCACCACACTGTCGGAGGGGCAGTACTGAGGGAGCATCGTACTGTCGGAGGGGCAGTACTGAGAGAGCACTGCACTGTCGGAGGGGCAGTACTGAGGGAGCGCCGCACTGTCGGAGGGGCAGTACTGAGGGAGCATTGTACTGTCGGAGGGGCAGTACTGAGGGAGCGCCGCACTGTCGGAGGGGCAGTACTGAGGGAGCACCGCACTGTCGGAGGGGCAGTACTGAGGGAGCACCGCACTGTCGGAGGGGCAGTACTGAGGGAGCGCCGCACTGTCGGAGGGGCAGTACTGAGGGAGCGCCGCACTGTCGGAGGGGCAGTACTGAGGGAGCACCGCACTGTCGGAGGGGCAGTACTGAGGGAGCGCCGCACTGTCGGAGGGGCAGTACTGAGGGAGCGCGGCACTGTCGGAGGGGCAGTACTGAGGGAGCACGGCACTGTCGGAGGGGCAGTACTGAGGGAGCACGGCACTGTCGGAGGGGCAGTACTGAGGGAGCACGGCACTGTCGGGGGGGCAGTACTGAGGGAGCGCCGCACTGTCGGAGGGGCAGTACTGAGGGAGCGCCGCACTGTCGGAGGGGCAGTACTGAGGGAGCACCGCACTATCGGAGGCTGAGAACTGAGGGAACGCCGCACTGTCGGAGGGGCAGTACTGAGGGAGCGTCGCACTGTCGGAGGGGTAGTACTGAGGGAGCGCCGCACTGTCGGAGGGGCAGTACTGAGGGAGCGCCGCACTGTCGGAGGGGCAGTACTGAGGGAGTGCTGCACTGTCAGAGGAGCAGTACTGAGGGAGCACTGCACTATTGGAGGGGCAGTACTGAGGGAGCACCGCACTGTCGGAGGGGTAGTACTGAGGGAGAGCCGCACTGTCGAAGGGGTAGTACTGAGGGAGCGTCGCATGTCGAAGGGGTAGTACTGAGGGAGTGCTGCACTGTCGGAGGGGCAGTACTGAGGGAGCGCTGCACTGTCGGAGGGGCAGTACTGAGGGAGTGCTGCACTGTCAGAGTGGCAGTACTGAGGGAGTGCTGCACTGTCAGAGTGGCAGTACTGAGGGAGTGCTGCACTGTCGGAGGAGCAGTACTGAGGGAGCGCCGCACTGTCGAAGGGGTAGTACTGAGGGAGCGTCGCATGTCGAAGGGGTAGTACTGAGGGAGTGCTGCACTGTCGGAGGGGCAGTACTGAGGGAGCGCTGCACTGTCGGAGGGGCAGTACTGAGGGAGTGCTGCACTGTCAGAGTGGCAGTACTGAGGGAGTGCTGCACTGTCAGAGTGGCAGTACTGAGGGAGTGCTGCACTGTCGGAGGAGCAGTACTGAGGGAGCGTCGCACTGTCGGAGGGGCAGTATTGAGGGAGCGCCGCACTGTCGGAGGGGCAGTACTGAGGGAGCGCCGCACTGTCAGAGGGGCAGTACTGAGGGAGCGCCGCACTGTCAGAGGGGCAGTACTGAGGGAGCGTCGCACTGTTGGAGGGGCAGTATTGAGGGAGCGCCGCACTGTCGGAGGGGCAGTACTGAGGGAGCGCCGCACTGTCAGAGGGGCAGTACTGAGGGAGCGCCGCACTGTCAGAGGGGCAGTACTGAGGGAGCGCCGCACTGTCGGAGGGGCAGTACTGAGGGAGCGCCGCACTGTCGGAGGGGTAGTACTGAGGGAGCGTCGCACTGTCGGAGGGGTAGTACTGAGGGAGCACGACACTGTCGGAGGGGCAGTACTGAGGGAGCGCCGCACTGTCGCAGGGGTAAGTACTGAGGGAGCACTGCACTGTCGGAGGGGCAGGACTGAGGGAGCATCGCACTGTCGGAGGGGCTGTACTGAGGGAGCGCCGCACTGTCGGAGGGGCAGTACTGAGAGAGCGCCGCACTGTCGGAGGGGCAGTACTGAGAGAGCGCCGCACTGTCGGAGGGGCAGTACTGAGAGAGCGCCGCGCTGTCGGAGGGGCAGTACTGAGGGAACGTCGCACTGTCGGAGGGGTAGTACTGAGGGAGCGTCGCTCTGTGGGAGGGGCAGTACTGAGGGAGCGCCGCACTGTCGGAGGGGCAGTACTGAGGGAGCGCCGCACTGTCGGAGGGGCAGTACTGAGGGAGCGCCGCACTGTCGGAGGGGCAGTACTGAGGGAGCATCGTACTGTCGGAGGGGCAGTACTGAGGGAGCGCCGCACTGTCGGAGGGGCAGTACTGAGGGAGCGCCGCACTGTCGGAGGGGTAGTACTGAGGGAGTGCCGCACTGTCGGAGCGGCAATACTGAGGGAGTGCTGCACTGTCAGAGTGGCAGTACTGAGGGAGCGCTGCACTGTCGGAGGGGTAGTACTGAGGGTGTGCTGCACTGTCGGAGGGGCAGTACGGAGGGAGCGCCGCACTGTCGGAGGGGCTGTACTGAGGGAGCGCCGCACTGTCGGAGGGGCAGTACTGAGAGAGCGCCGCACTGTCGGAGGGGCAGTACTGAGAGAGCGCCGCACTGTCGGAGGGGCAGTACTGAGGGAGCGCCGCACTGTCGGAGGGGCAGTACTGAGGGAGCGCCGTACTGTCGGAGGGGCAGTACTGAGGGAGCACTGCGCTGTCGGAGGGGCAGTACTGAGGGAACGTCGCACTGTCGGAGGGGTAGTACTGAGGGAGCGTCGCTCTGTCGGAGGGGCAGTACTGAGGGAGCGCCGCACTGTCGGAGGGGCAGTACTGAGGGAGCGCCGCACTGTCGGAGGGGCAGTACTGAGGGAGCGCCGCACTGTCGGAGGGGTAGTACTGAGGGAGTGCCGCACTGTCGGAGCGGCAATACTGAGGGAGTGCTGCACTGTCGGAGGGGTAGCACTGAGGGAGCGTCGCACTGTCGGAGGGGCAGTACTGAGGGAGCGCTGCACTGTCGGAGGGGTAGTACTGAGGGAGCGTCGCACTGTCGGAGGGGTAGCACTGAGGGAGCGTCGCACTGTCGGAGGGGCAGTACTGAGGGAGCACTGCACTGTCGGAGGGGTAGTACTGAGGGAGCATCGCACTGTCGGAGGGATCGTACTGAGGGACTGCTGCACTGTCGGAGGGGCAGTCCTGAGGGAGCGCCGCACTATCGGAGGGGCAGTACTGAGGGAGCGTCGCAATGTCGGAGGGGTAGTACTGAGGGAGCGCCGCACTGTCGGAGGGGCAGTATTGAGGGAGCACCACACTGTCGGAGGGGCAGTACTGAGGGAGCATCGTACTGTCTGAGCGGCAGTAGTGAGGGAGCACTACACTGTCGGAGGGACAGTACTGAGGGAGCCTCGTACTGTCGGAGGGGCAGTACTGAGGGAGCACTACACTGTCGGAGGGGTAGTACTGAGGGAGCATCGTACTGTCGGAGGTGCAGTACTGAGGGAGCAGTACACTGTCGGAGGAGCAGTACTGAGGGAGCACCGCACTGTCGGAGGGGCAGTACTGAGGGAGTGCTGCACTGTCAGAGGGGCAGTACTGAGGGAGCATCGCACTGTCGGAGGGGTAGTACTGAGGGAGCGCCGCACTGTCGGAGGGGTAGTACTGAGGGAGCACGACACTGTCGGAGGGGCAGTACTAAGGGAGCGCCGCACTGACGGAGGGGAAAGTATTGAGGGAGCGCCGCACTGTCGGAGGGGCAGTACTGAGGGAGTGCTGCACTGTCAGAGGGGCAGTACTGAGGGAGCACCGCACTGTCGGAGGGGAAGTACTGAGGGAGCATCGTACTGTCGGAGGGGCAGCACTGAGGGAGCACTACACTGTCGGAGGGGGCAGAACTGAGGGAGCATTGTGCTGTCGGAAGGGCAGTACTGAGGGAGCATCGTACTGTCGGAGGGGCAATACTTAGGGAGCATCGTACTGTCGGAGGGGCAGTACTGAGGGAGCACTACACTGTCGGAGGGGCAGTATTGAGGGAGCACCGCACTGTCGGAGGGGCAGTACTGAGGGAGCATCGTACTGTCGGAGGGGCAGTATTGAGGGAGCACCACACTGTCGGAGGGGCAGTACTGAGGCAGCACCGCACTGTCGGAGGGGCAGTGCTGAGGGAGCACCACAATGTCGGAGGGGCAGTACTGAGGGAGCACCGCACTGTCGGAGGGGCAGTACTGAGGGAGCATCGTGCTGTCTGAGGGGCAGTAGTGAGGGAGCACTACACTGTCGGAGGGGTAGTACTGAGGGAGCATCGTACTGTCGGAGGGACAGTACTGAGGGAGTGCTGCACTGTCGGAGGGGTAGTACTGAGGGAGCGCCGCACTGTCGGAAGGGCAGTACTGAGGGAGCGTCGCACTGTCGGAGAGGTAGTACTGAGGGAGCGCCGCACTGTAGGAGGGGTAGTGCTGAGGGAGCGTCGCACTGTCGGAGGGGCAGTACTGAGGGAGCGCCGCACTGTCGGAGGGGAAGTACTGAGGGAGCGCCGCACTGTCGGAGGGGTAGTACTGAGGGAGCACGACACTGTCGGAGGGGCAGTACTGAGGGAGCGCCGCACTGACGGAGGGGCAGTACTGAGGGAGCGCCGCACTGTCGGAGGGGCAGTACTGAGGGAGCGCCGCACTGTCGGAGGGGCAGTACTGAGGGAGCGCCGCACTGTCGGAGGGGCAGTACTGAGGGAGCGCCGCACTGTCGGAGAGGCAGTACTGAGGGAGCGCCGCACTGTCGGAGGGGCAGTACTGAGGGAGTGCTGCACTGTCTGAGGGGCAGTACTGAGGGAGCGACGCACTGTCGGAGGGGTAGTACTGAGGGAGCGTCGCACTGTCGGAGGGGTAGTACTGAGGGAGCGTCGCACTGACGGAGGGGCAGTACTGAGGGAGCACTGCACTGTCTGTGGGGTAGTACTGAGGGAGCGTCGCACTGTCGGAGGGGTAGTACTGAGGGAGTGCTGCACTGTCGGAGGGGTAGTCCTGAGGGAGTGCTGCACTGTCGGAGGGGCAGTACTGAGGGAGTGCCGCACTGTCGGAGGGGCAGTACTGAGGGAGCGTCGCACTGTCGGAGGGGCAGTACTGAGGGAGCGTCGCACTGTCGGAGGGGTAGTACTGAGGGAGCGCCGCACTGTCGGAGGGGTAGTACTGAGGGAGCGTCGCACTGTCGGAGGGGGCAGTACTGAGGGAGTGCCGAACTGTCGGAGGGGCAGTACTGAGGGAGCGCCGCGCTGTCGGTGCGGCAGTACTGAGGAAGTGCCGTACTGTCGGAGGGGCAGTACTGAGGGAGCACTACACTGTCGGAGGGCAGTATTGAGGGAGCACCGCACTGTCGGAGGGGCAGTACTGAGGGAGCATCGTACTGTCGGAGGGGCAGTACTGAGGGAGCACCACACTGTCGGAGGGGCAGTGCTGAGGGAGCGCCGCACTGTCTGAGGGGCAGTACTGAGGGAGCGCCGCACTGTCGGAGGGGCAGTACTGAGGGAGCGTCGCACTGTCGGAGGGGTAGTACTGAGGAAGCGTCGCACTGTCGGAGGGGCAGTACTGAGGGATCGCCGCACTGTCGGAGGGGTAGTACTGAGCGAGCGCCGCACTGTCGGTGGGGCAGTACTGAGCGAGCGCCGCACTGTCGGAGGGGCAGTACTGAGGGAGCGCCGCACTGTCGGAGGGGCAGGACTGAGGGAGCGCCGCACTGTCGCAGGGGAATTCTGAGGGAGCGCCGCACTGTCGGAGGGGCAGTACTGAGGGAACGCCGCACTGTCGGAGGGGCAGGACTGAGGGAGCGTCGCACTGTCGGAGGGGTAGTACTGAGGGAGCGTCGCACTGACGGAGGGGCAGTACTGAGGGAGCACTGCACTGTCGGAGGGGTAGTACTGAGGGAGCGTCGCACTGTCGGAGGGGTAGTACTGAGGGAGTGCTGCACTGTCGGAGGGGCAGTCCTGAGGGAGTGCTGCACTGTCGGAGGGGCAGTACTGAGGGAGCGCCGCACTGTCGGAGAGGTCGTACTGAGGGAGCGTCGCACTGTCGGAGGGGCAGTACTGAGGGAGCGTCGCACTGTCGGAGAGGTCGTACTGAGGGAGCGTCGCACTGTCGGAGGGGCAGTACTGAGGGAGCGCCGCACTGTCGGAGGGGTAAGGACTGAGGGAGCACTGCACTGTCGGAGGGGCAGTACTGAGGGAGCGTCGCACTGTCGGAGGGGCAGTACTGAGGGAGCGCCGCACTGTCGGAGGGGTAAGGACTGAGGGAGCACTGCACTGTCGGAGGGGCAGTACTGAGGGAGCGCCGCACTGTCGGTGGGTAGTACTGAGGAAGCGTCGCACTGTCGGAGGGGCAGTACTGAGGGAGCGCCGCACTGTCGGAGGGGCAGTACTGAGGGAGTGCTGCACTGTCGGAGGGGTAGTACTGAGGGAGCGTCGCACTGACGGAGGGGCAGTCCTGAGGGAGTGCTGCACTGTCAGAGGGGCAGTCCTGAGCGAGTGCTGCACTGTCGGAGGGGCAGTCCTGAGGGAGTGCTGCACTGTCGGAGGGGCAGTACTGAGGGAGCGTCGCACTGTCGGAGGGGTAGTACTGAGGAAGCGTCGCACTGTCGGAGGGGCAGTACTGAGGGATCGCCGCACTGTCGGAGGGGTAAGGACTGAGGGAGCACTGCACTGTCGGAGGGGCAGTACTGTGGGAGCGCCGCACTGTCGGTGGGGCAGTACTGAGCGAGCGCCGCACTGTCGGAGGGGCAGTACTGAGGGAGCGTCGTACTGTCGGAGGGGTAGTACTGAGGGAGCGCCGCACTGTCGGAGGGGCAGTACTGAGGGAGCACGGCACTGTCTGGGGGGCAGGACTGAGGGAGCGCCGCACTGTCGGAGGGGCAGAACTGAGGGAGCGCCGCACTGTCGCAGGGGAATTCTGAGGGAGCGCCGCACTGTCGGAGGGGCAGTACTGAGGGAACGCCGCACTGTCGGAGGGGCAGGACTGAGGGAGCGTCGCACTGTCGGAGGGGTCGTACTGAGGGAGCGCCGCACTGTCGGAGGGGCAGTACTGAGGGAGTGCTGCACTGTCGGAGGGGCAGTACTGAGGGAACGCCGCACTGTCGGAGGGGCAGTACTGAGGGAGCGACGCACTGTCGGAGGGGTAGTACTGAGGGAGCGTCGCACTGTCGGAGGGGTAGTACTGAGGGAGCGTCGCACTGACGGAGGGGCAGTACTGAGGGAGCACTGCACTGTCGGAGGGGTAGTACTGAGGGAGCGTCGCACTGTCGGAGGGGTAGTACTGAGGGAGTGCTGCACTGTCGGAGGGGCAGTCCTGAGGGAGTGCTGCACTGTCGGAGGGGCAGTACTGAGGGGGCGTCGCACTGTCGGAGAGGTAGTACTGAGGGAGCGCCGCACTGTCGGAGGGGTAGTACTGAGGGAGCGTCGCACTGTCGGAGGGGCAGTACTGAGGGAGCGCCGCACTGTCGGAGGGGTAAGGACTGAGGGAGCACTGCACTGTCGGAGGGGCAGTACTGAGGGAGCGTCGCACTGTCGGAGGGGTAGTACTGAGGGAGTGTCGCTCTGTCGGAGGGGCAGTACTGAGGGAGCGCCGCACTGTCGGAGGGGTAGTACTGAGGGAGCGCCGCACTGTCGGAGGGGCAGTACTGAGGGAGTGCAGCACTGTCTGAGGGGCAGTACTGAGGGAGCGACGCACTGTCGGAGGGGTAGTACTGAGGGAGCGTCGCACTGTCGGAGGGGTAGTACTGAGGGAGCGTCGCACTGACGGAGGGGCAGTCCTGAGGGAGTGCTGCACTGTCAGAGGGGCAGTACTGAGCGAGTGCTGCACTGTCGGAGGGGCAGTCCTGAGGGAGTGCTGCACTGTCGGAGGGGCAGTACTGAGGGAGTGCTGCACTGTCGGAGGGGCAGTACTGAGGGAGCGTCGCACTGTCGGAGGGGTAGTACTGAGGGAGCGCCGCACTGTCGGAGGGGTAGTACTGAGGGAGCGTCGCACTGTCGGAGGGGCAGTACTGAGGGAGCGCCGCACTGTCGGAGCGGCAGTACTGAGGGACCATTGTACTGTCGGAGGGGCAGTACTGAGGGAGCACTACACTGTCGGAGGGGCAGTACTGAGGGAGCATCGTACTGTCGGAGGGGCAGTACTGAGGGAGCATCGTACTGTCGGAGGGGCAGTACTGAGGGAGCATCGTACTGTCGGAGGGGCAGTACTGAGGGAGCATCGTACTGTTGGTGGGGCAGTACTGAGGGAGCACTACACTGTCGGAGGGGCAGTATTGAGGGAGCACCGCACTGTCGGAGGGGCAGTACTGAGGGAGCATCGTACTGTCGGAGGGGCAGTAGTGAGGGAGCGCCGCACTGTCGGAGGGGTAGTACTGAGGGAGCGCCGCACTGTCGGAGGGGCAAGTACTGAGGGAGCACTGCACTGTCGGAGGTGCAGTACTGAGGGAGCGCCGCACTGTCGGAGGGGCAGTACTGAGGGAGTGCTGCACTGTCAGAGGGGCAGTACTGAGGGAGCGTCGCACTGTCGGAGGGGTAGTACTGAGGGAGCGTCGCACTGTCGGAGGGGTAGTACTGAGGGAGCGTCGTACTGTCGGAGGGGCAGTACTGAGGGAGCACCGCACTGTCGGAGGGGCAGTACTGAGGGAGCATCGTACTGTCGGAGGGGCAGTATTGAGGGAGCACCACACTGTCGGAGGGGCAGTACTGAGGGAGCGCCGCACTGTCGGAGGGGCAGTAGTGAGGGAGCACCGCACTGTCGGAGGGGAAGTACTGAGGGAGCACCGCACTGTCGGAGGGGCAGTATTGAGGGAGCGCCGCACTGTCGGAGGGGTAAGTACTGAGGGGCAGTACTCAGGGAGCGTCGCACTGTCGGAGGGGCAGTACTGAGGGAGCGCTACACTGTCGGAGGGGCAGGACTGAGGGAGCACAGCACTGTCGGAGGGGCAGTACTGAGGGAGCACCACACTGTCGGAGGGGCAGTACTGAGGGAGCACCGCACTGTCGGAGGGGCAGTACTGAGGGAGCATCGTACTGTCGGAGGGGCAGTACTGAGGGAGCGCTACACTGTCGGAGGGGCAGTACTGAGGGAGCACCGCACTGTCGGAGGGGCAGTACTGAGGGAGCACCGCACTGTCGGAGGGGCAGTACTGAGGGAGCATCGTACTGTCGGAGGGGCAGGACTGAGGGAGCAAAACACTGTCGGAGGGGCAGTACTGAGGGAGCACTGTACTGTCGGAGGGGCAGTACTGATGGAGCATCGTACTGTCGGAGGGGCAGTACTGAGGGAGCACGACACTGTCGGAGGGGCAGTATTGAGGGAGCACCGCACTGTCGGAGGGGCAGTACTGAGGGAGCATCGTACTGTCGGAGGGGCAGTACTGAGGGAGCACCGCACTGTCGGAGGGGAAGTACTGAGGGAGCACCGCACTGTCGGAGGGGCAGTACTGAGGGAGCGCCGCACTGTCGGAGTAGCAGTACTGAGGGAGCGTCGCACTGTCGGAGGGGTAGTACTGAGGGAGCGCCGCACTGTCGGAGGGGTAGTACTGAGGGAGCGTCGCACTGTCGGAGGGGCAGTACTGAGGGAGTGCCGTACTGTCGGAGGGGCAGTACTGAGGGAGCACTACACTGTCGGAGGGGCAGTACTGAGGGAGCATTGTACTGTCGGAGGGGCAGTACTGAGGGAGCGCCGCACTGTCGGAGGGGTAGTACTGAGGGAGCGTCGCACTGTCGGAGGGGCAGTACTGAGGGAGTGCCGCACTGTCGGAGGGGTAAGGACTGAGGGAGCACTGCACTGTCGGAGGGGCAGTACTGAGGGAGCGTCGCACTGTCGGAGGGGTAGTACTGAGGGAGTGTCGCTCTGTCGGAGGACAGTACTGAGGGAGCGCCGCACTGTCGGAGGGGCAGTACTGAGGGAGCGCCGCACTGTCGGAGGGGCAGTACTGAGGGAGCGCCGCACTGTCGGTGGGGCAGTACTGAGGGAGCGCCGCACTGTCGGAGGGGCAGTACTGAGGGAGCACCGCACTGTCGGAGGGGCAGTACTGAGGGAGCGAAGCACTGTCGGAGGGGTAGTACTGAGGGAGCGTCGCACTGTCGGAGTGGTAGTACTGAGGGAGCGACGCACTGTCGGAGGGGCAGTACTGAGGGAGCATCGTACTGTCGGAGGGGCAGTAGTGAGGGAGCGCCGCACTGTCGGAGGGGTAGTACTGAGGGTGCGCCGCACTGTCGGAGGGGCAAGTACTGAGGGAGCACTGCACTGTCGGAGGTGCAGTACTGAGGGAGCGCCGCACGGTCGGAGGGGCAGTACTGAGGGAGTGCTGCACTGTCAGAGGGGCAGTACTGAGGGAGCGTCGCACTGTCGGAGGGGTAGTACTGAGGGAGCGTCGCACTGTCGGAGGGGTAGTACTGAGGGAGCGTCGTACTGTCGGAGGGGCAGTACTGAGGGAGCACCGCACTGTCGGAGGGGCAGTACTGAGGGAGCATCGTACTGTCGGAGGGGCAGTATTGAGGGAGCACCACACTGTCGGAGGGGCAGTACTGAGGGAGCGCCGCACTGTCGGAGGGGCAGTAGTGAGGGAGCATCGCACTGTCGGAGGGGAAGTACTGAGGGAGCACCGCACTGTCGGAGGGGCAGTACTGAGGGAGCGCCGCACTGTCGGAGGGGTAAGTACTGAGGGGCAGTACTGAGGGAGCGTCGCACTGTCGGAGGGGCAGTACTGAGGGAGCGCTACACTGTCGGAGGGGCAGGACTGAGGGAGCACAGCACTGTCGGAGGCGCAGTACTGAGGGAGCACCACACTGTCGGAGGGGCAGTACTGAGGGAGCACCGCACTGTCGGAGGGGCAGTACTGAGGGAGCATCGTACTGTCGGAGGGGCAGTACTGAGGGAGATCTACACTGTCGGAGGGGCAGTACTGAGGGAGCACCGCACTGTCGGAGGGGCAGTACTGAGGGAGCACCGCACTGTCGGAGGGGCAGTACTGAGGGAGCATCGTACTGTCGGAGGGGCAGTACTGAGGGAGCAAAACACTGTCGGAGGGGCAGTACTGAGGGAGCATTGTACTGTCGGAGGGGCAGTACTGATGGAGCATCGTACTGTCGGAGGGGCAGTACTGAGGGAGCATCGTACTGTCGGAGGGGCAGTACTGAGGGAGCACGTCACTGTCGGAGGGGCAGTATTGAGGGAGCACCGCACTGTCAGAGGGGCAGTACTGAGGGAGCATCGTACTGTCGGAGGGGCAGTACTGAGGGAGCACCACACTGTCGGAGGGGCAGTGCTGAGGGAGCGCCGCACTGTCGGAGGGGCAGTACTGAGGGAGCGCCGCACTGTCGGAGGGGCAGTACTGAGGGAGCGTCGCACTGTCGGAGGGGTAGTACTGAGGGAGCGTGGCACTGTCGGAGGGGCAGTACTGAGGGAGCGTCGCACTGTCGGGGGGTAGTACTGAGGAAGCGTCGCACTGTCGGAGGGGCAGTACTGAGGGATCGCCGCACTGTCGGAGGGGTAAGGACTGAGGGAGCACTGCACTGTCGGAGGGGCAGTACTGAGGGAGCGCCGCACTGTCGGAGGGGCAGTACTGAGGGAGCGTCGCACTGTCGGAGGGGCAGTACTGAGGGAGCACCGCACTGTCGGAGGGGCAGTACTGAGGGAGCACCGCACTGTCGGAGGGGCAGTACTGAGGGAGTGCTGCACTGTCGGTGGGGCAGTACTGAGCGAGCGCCGCACTGTCGGAGGGGCAGTACTGAGGGAGCGTCGCACTGTCGGAGGGGTAGTACTGAGGGAGCGCCGCACTGTCGGAGGGGCAGTACTGAGGGAGCACGGCACTGTCGGGGGGGCAGGACTGAGGGAGCGCCGCACAGTCGGAGGGGCAGAACTGAGGGAGCGCCGCAGTGTCACAGGGGAATTCTGAGGGAGCGCCGCACTGTCGGAGGGGCAGTACTGAGGGAACGCCGCACTGTCGGAGGGGCAGTACTGAGGGAGCGTCGCACTGTCGGAGGGGTCGTACTGAGGGAGTGTCGCTCTGTCGGAGGGGCAGTACTGAGGGAGCGCCGCACTGTCGGAGGGGCAGTACTGAGGGAGCGCCGCACTGTCGGAGGGGCAGTACTGAGGGAGCGCCGCACTGTCGGAGGGGCAGTACTGAGGGAGCGCCGCACTGTCGGTGGGGCAGTACTGAGGGAGCGCCGCACTGTCGGAGGGGCAGTACTGAGGGAGCACCGCACTGTCGGAGGGGCAGTACTGAGGGAGCGAAGCACTGTCGGAGGGGTAGTACTGAGGGAGCGTCGCACTGTCGGAGGGGTAGTACTGAGGGAGTGCTGCACTGTCGGAGGGGCAGTACTGAGGGAGTGCTGCACTGTCGGAGGGGTAGTACTGAGGGAGCGTCGCACTGTCGGAGGGGCAGTACTGAGGGAGCGCCGCACTATCGGAGGGGCAGTACTGAGGGAGCGTCGCACTGTCGGAGGGGTAGTACTGAGGGAGCGCCGCACTGTCGGAGGGGTAGTACTGAGGGAGCGTCGCACTGTCGGAGGGGCAGTAGTGAGGGAGCGTCGCACTGTCGGAGGGGTAGTACTGAGGGAGAGTCGCTCTGTCGGAGGGGTAAGGACTGAGGGAGCACTGCACTGTCGGAGGGGCAGTACTGAGGGAGCGTCGCACTGTCGGAGGGGTAAGGACTGAGGGAGCACTGCACTGTCGGAGGGGCAGTACTGAGGGAGCGTCGCACTGTCGGAGGGGTAGTACTGAGGGAGTGTCGCTCTGTCGGAGGGGCAGTACTGAGGGAGCGCCGCACTGTCGGAGGGGCAGTACTGAGGGAGCGCCGCACTGTCGGAGGGGCAGTACTGAGGGAGCGCCGCACTGTCGGTGGGGCAGTACTGAGGGAGCGCCGCACTGTCGGAGGGGCAGTACTGAGGGAGCGCCGCACTGTCGGAGGGGCAGTACTGAGGGAGCACGGCACTGTCGGAGGGGCAGTACTGAGGGAGCGCCGCACTGTCAGAGGGGCAGTACTGAGGGAGCGTCGCACTGTCGGAGGGGGAGTACTGAGGGAGCGCCGCACTGTCGGAGGGGGAGTACTGAGGGAGCGCCGCACTGTCGGAGGGGTAGTACTGAGGGAGTGCTGCACTGTCGGAGGGGCAGTACTGAGGGAGCGCTGCACTGTCGGAGGGGCAGTACTGAGGGAGCGCTGCACTGTCGGAGGGGCAGTACTGAGGGAGCATCGTACTGTCGGAGGGGTAGTACTGTGGGAGCACTGCACTGTCGGAGGGGCAGTACTGAGGGAGCGCCGCACTGTCAGAGGGGTTGTACTGAGGGAGCGTCGCTATGTCGGAGGGGTAGTACTGAGGGAGCACGACACTGTCGGAGGGGCAGTACTGAGGGAGCGCCGCACTGTCGGAGGGGCAAGTACTGAGGGAGCACTGCACTGTCGGAGGTGCAGTACTGAGGGAGCGCCGCACGGTCGGAGGGGCAGTACTGAGGGAGTGCTGCACTGTCAGAGGGGCAGTACTGAGGGAGCGTCGCACTGTCGGAGGGGTAGTACTGAGGGAGCGTCGCACTGTCGGAGGGGTAGTACTGAGGGAGCGTCGTACTGTCGGAGGGGCAGTACTGAGGGAGCACCGCACTGTCGGAGGGGCAGTACTGAGGGAGCATCGTACTGTCGGAGGGGCAGTATTGAGGGAGCACCACACTGTCGGAGGGGCAGTACTGAGGGAGCGCCGCACTGTCGGAGGGGTAGTACTGAGGGAGAGTCGCTCTGTCGGAGGGGTAAGGACTGAGGGAG
This sequence comes from Pristiophorus japonicus, assembly GCF_044704955.1. Taxonomy (NCBI): domain Eukaryota; kingdom Metazoa; phylum Chordata; class Chondrichthyes; family Pristiophoridae; genus Pristiophorus; species Pristiophorus japonicus. Next base: position 306,241 of record NW_027254397.1, on the reverse strand, counting down.
CACTGCACTGTCGGAGGGGCAGTACTGAGGGAGCGTCGCTATGTCGGAGGGGTAGTACTGAGGGAGCACGACACTGTCGGAGGGGCAGTACTGAGGGAGCGCCGCACTGTAGGAGGGGTAAGTACTGTGGGAGCACTGCACAGTCGGAGGGGCAGTACTGAGGGAACGTCGCACTGTCGGAGGGGTAGTACTGAGGGAGCGTCGCACTGTCGGAGGGGCAGTACTGAGGGAGCGTCGCAATGTCGAAGGGGTAGGACTGAGGGAGCGTCGCACTGTCGGAGGGGTAGTACTGAGGGAGCGCCGCACTGTCGGAGGGGCAGTACTGAGGGAGCACCGCACTGTCGGAGGGGCAGTACTGAGGGAGCCCCGCACTGTCGGAGGGGCAGTACTGAGGGAGTGCAGCACTGTCTGAGGGGCAGTACTGAGGGAGCGTCGCACTGTCGAAGGGGTAGTACTGAGGGAGCACGACACTGTCGGAGGGGCAGTACTGAGGGAACGCCGCACTGTCGGAGGGGTAGTACTGAGGGAGCGCCGCATTGTCGGAGGGGTAGTACTGAGGGAGCGTCGCACTGTCGGAGGGGCAGTACTGAGGGAGTGCTGCACTGTCGGAGGGGCAGTACTGAGGGAGCGTCGCACTGTCGGAGGGGCAGTACTGAGGGAGCGTCGCACTGTCGGAGGGGTAGTACTGAGGGAGCGCCGCATTGTCGGAGGGGTAGTACTGAGGGAGCGTCGCACTGTCGGAGGGGCAGTACTGAGGGAGCGCCGCACTGTCGGAGGGGTAAGGACTGAGGGAGCACTGCACTGTCGGAGGGGCAGTACTGAGGGAGCGCCTCACTGTCGGTGGGGCAGTACTGAGGGAGCGCCGCACTGTCGGAGGGGCAGTACTGAGGGAGCGCCGCACTGTCGGTGGGGCAGTACTGAGCGAGCGCCGCACTGTCGGAGGGGCAGTACTGAGGGAGCACCGCACTGTCGGAGGGGCAGTACTGAGGGAGCATCGTACTGTCGGAGGGGCAGTACTGAGGGAGCGCTACACTGTCGGAGGGGCAGTACTGAGGGAGCACCGCACTGGCGGAGGGGCAGTACTGAGGGAGCACCGCACTGTAGGAGGGGCAGTACTGAGGGAGCATCGTACTGTCTGAGGGGCAGTCGTGAGGGAGCACTACACTGTCGGAGGGGCAGTACTGTGGGAGCATCATACTGTCGGAGGGGCAGTACTGAGGGAGCACTACACTGTCGGAGGGGCAGTACTGAGGGAGCATTGTACTGTCGGAGGGGCAGTACTGAGGGAGCACTACACTGTCGGAGGGGCAGTACTGAGGGAGCATCGTACTGTCGGAGGGGCAGTACTGAGGGAGCATCGTACTGTCGGAGGGGCAGTACTGATGGAGCATCGTACTGTCGGAGGGGCAGTACTGAGGGAGCATCGTACTGTCGGAGGGGCAGCACTGAGGGAGCACGACACTGTCGGAGGGGCAGTATTGAGGGAGCACCGCACTGTCGGAGGGGCAGTACTGAGGGAGCATCGTACTGTCGGAGGGGCAGTACTGAGGGAGCACCACACTGTCGGAGGGGCAGTGCTGAGGGAGCGCCGCACTGTCGGAGGGGCAGTACTGAGGGAGCATCGTACTGTCGGAGGGGCATTACTGAGGGAGCGTCGCACTGTCGGAGGGGTAGTACTGAGGGGGCGTCGCACTGTCGGAGGGGCATTACTGAGGGAGCGTCGCACTGTCGGAGGGGTAGTACTGAGGGGGCGTCGCACTGTCGGAGGGGTAGTACTGAGGGGGCGTCGCACTGTCAGAGGGGCAGTACTGAGGAAGCGCCGCACTGTCGGAGGGGCATTACTGAGGGAGCGTCGCACTGTCGGAGGGGTAGTACTGAGGGGGCGTCGCACTGTCGGAGGGGCAGTACTGAGGGAGCGCCTCACTATCGGAGGGGCAGTACTGAGGGAGCGTCGCACTGTCGGAGGGGCAGTACTGAGGAAGTGTCGCACTGTCGGAGGGGTAAGGACTGAGGGAGCACTGCACTGTCGGAGGGGCAGAACTGAGGGAGCGCCGCACTGTCGGAGGGGCAGAACTGAGGGAGCGCCGCACTGTTGCAGGGGAATTCTGAGGGAGCGCCGCACTGTCGGAGGGGCAGTACTGAGGGAACGCCGCACTGTCGGAGGGGCAGTACTGAGGGAGCACCACACTGTCGGAGGGGCAGTACTGAGGGATCGCCGCACTGTCGGAGGGGCAGTAGTGAGGGAGCACCGCACTATCGGAGGGGAAGTACTGAGGGAGCGCCGCATTGTCGGAGGGGCAGTACTGAGGGAGCACGGCACTGTCGGGGGGGCAGGACTGAGGGAGCGCCGCACTGTCGGAGGGGCAGAACTGAGGGAGCGCCGCACTGTTGCAGGGGAATTCTGAGGGAGCGCCGCACTGTCGGAGGGGCAGTACTGAGGGAACGCCGCACTGTCGGAGGGGCAGTACTGAGGGAGCACCACACTGTCGGAGGGGCAGTACTGAGGGATCGCCGCACTGTCGGAGGGGCAGTAGTGAGGGAGCGCCGCACTGTCGGAGGGGCAGTACTGAGGGAGCACCACACTGTCGGAGGGGCAGTACTGAGGGAGCACCGCACTGTCGGAGGGGCAGTACTGAGGGAGCGCCGCACTGTCGGAGGGGTAAGTACTGAGGGGCAGTGCTGAGGGAGCGTCGCACTGTCGGAGGGGCAGTACTGAGGGAGCGCTACACTGTCGGAGGGGCAGTACTGAGGGAGCACCGTACTGTCGGAGGGGCAGTACTGAGGGAGCACCACACTGTCGGAGGGGCAGTACTGAGGGAGCACCGCACTATCGGAGGGGCAGTACTGAGGGAGCACCGCACTGTCGGAGGGGCAGTACTGAGGGAGCATCTTACTGTCGGAGGGGCAGTACTGAGGGAGCGCTACACTGTCGGAGGGGCAGTACTGAGGGAGCATCGTACTGTCGGAGGGGCAGTACTGAGGGAGCAAAACACTGTCGGAGGGGCAGTACTGAGGGAGCATCGGACTGTCGGAGGGGCAGTACTGAGGGAGCACTGCACTGTCGGAGGGGCAGTATTGAGGGAGCACCGCACTGTCGGAGGGGCAGTACTGAGGGAGCATCGTACTGTCGGAGGGGCAGTACTGAGGGAGCGCTACACTGTCGGAGGGGCAGTACTGAGGGAGCACCGCACTGTCGGAGGGGCAGTACTGAGGGAGCACCGCACTGTCGGAGGGGCAGTACTGATGGAGCATCGTACTGTCGGAGGGGCAGTACTGAGGGAGCATCGTACTGTCGGAGGGGCAGTACTGAGGGAGCACGACACTGTCAGAGGGGCAGTATTGAGGGAGCACCGCACTGTCGGAGGGGCAGTACTGAGGGAGCATCGTACTGTCGGAGGGGCAGTACTGAGGGAGCACCACACTGTCGGAGGGGCAGTACTGAGGGAGCGCCGCACTGTCGGAGGGGCAGTACTGAGGGAGCGCCGCACTATCGGAGGGGCAGTACTGAGGGTGCGTCGCACTGTCGGAGGGGTATTACTGAGGAAGCGTCGCACTGTCGGAGGGGCAGTACTGAGGGATCGCCGCACTGTCGGAGGGGCAGTACTGAGGGAGCGCCGCACTGTCGGTGGGGCAGTATTGAGCGAGCGCCGCACTGTCGGAGGGGCAGTACTGAGGGAGCGTCGCACTGTCGGAGGGGTAGTACTGAGGGAGCGCCGCACTGTCGGAGGGGCAGTACTGAGGGAGCACGGCACTGTCGGGGGGACAGGACTGAAGGAGCGCCGCACTGTCGGAGGGGAATTCTGAGGGAGCGCCGCACTGTCGGAGGGGCAGTACTGAGGGAACGCCGCACTGTCGGAGGGGCAGAACTGAGGGAGCGCCGCACTGTCGCAGGGGAATTCTGAGGGAGCGCCGCACTGTCGGAGGGGCAGTACTGAGGGAACGCCGCACTGTCGGAGGGGCAGTACTGAGGGAGCGTCGCACTGTCGGAGGGGTAGTACTGAGGGAGCGCCGCACTGTCGGAGGGGTAGTACTGAGGGAGCGCCGCACTGTCGGAGGAGCAGTACTGAGGGAGCACTGCACTATTGGAGGGGCAGTACTGAGGGAGCACTGCACTGTCGGAGGGGTAGTACTGAGGGAGCGTCGCACTGTCGGAGGGGCAGTACTGAGGGAGCGCCGCACTGTTGGAGGGGCAGTACTGAGGGAGCATCGTACTGTCTGAGGGGCAGTACTGAGGGAGCGTCGCACTGTCGGAGGGGTAGTACTGAGGGAGCGTCGCACTGTCGGAGGGGTAGTAATGAGGGAGCGCCGCACTGTCGGAGGGGCAGTACTGAGGGAGCGTCGCACTGTCGGAGGGGTAGTACTGAGGGAGCGCCGCACTGTCGGAGGGGCAGTACTGAGGGAGCGCCGCACTGTCGGAGGGGCAGTACTGAGGGAGCGCCGCACTGTCGGAGGGGCAGGACTGAGGGAGCGCCGCACTGTCGGAGGGGCAGGACTGAGGGAGCGCCGCACTGTCGGAGGGGTAGTACTGAGGGAGCACAACACTGTCGGAGGGGCAGTACTGAGGGAGCGTCGCACTGTCGGAGGGGTAGTACTGAGGGAGTGTCGCTCTGTCGGAGGGGCAGTACTGAGGGAGCGCCGCACTGTCGGAGGGGTAGTACTGAGGGAGCGCCGCACTGTCGGAGGGGCAGTACTGAGGGAGTGCAGCACTGTCTGAGGGGCAGTACTGAGGGAGCGACGCACTGTCGGAGGGGTAGTACTGAGGGAGCGTCGCACTGTCGGAGGGGTAGTACTGAGGGAGCGTCGCACTGACGGAGGGGCAGTCCTGAGGGAGTGCTGCACTGTCAGAGGGGCAGTACTGAGCGAGTGCTGCACTGTCGGAGGGGCAGTCCTGAGGGAGTGCTGCACTGTCGGAGGGGCAGTACTGAGGGAGTGCTGCACTGTCGGAGGGGCAGTACTGAGGGAGCGTCGCACTGTCGGAGGGGTAGTACTGAGGGAGCGCCGCACTGTCGGAGGGGTAGTACTGAGGGAGCGTCGCACTGTCGGAGGGGCAGTACTGAGGGAGCGCCGCACTGTCGGAGGGGCAGTACTGAGGGACCATTGTACTGTCGGAGGGGCAGTACTGAGGGAGCACTACACTGTCGGAGGGGCAGTACTGAGGGAGCATCGTACTGTCGGAGGGGCAGTACTGAGGGAGCATCGTACTGTCGGAGGGGCAGTACTGAGGGAGCATCGTACTGTTGGAGGGGCAGTACTGAGGGAGCACTACACTGTCGGAGGGGCAGTATTGAGGGAGCACCGCACTGTCGGAGGGGCAGTACTGAGGGAGCATCGTACTGTCGGAGGGGCAGTAGTGAGGGAGCGCCGCACTGTCGGAGGGGTAGTACTGAGGGAGCGCCGCACTGTCGGAGGGGCAAGTACTGAGGGAGCACTGCACTGTCGGAGGTGCAGTACTGAGGGAGCGCCGCACTGTCGGAGGGGCAGTACTGAGGGAGTGCTGCACTGTCAGAGGGGCAGTACTGAGGGAGCGTCGCACTGTCGGAGGGGTAGTACTGAGGGAGCGTCGCACTGTCGGAGGGGTAGTACTGAGGGAGCGTCGTACTGTCGGAGGGGCAGTACTGAGGGAGCACCGCACTGTCGGAGGGGCAGTACTGAGGGAGCATCGTACTGTCGGAGGGGCAGTATTGAGGGAGCACCACACTGTCGGAGGGGCAGTACTGAGGGAGCGCCGCACTGTCGGAGGGGCAGTAGTGAGGGAGCACCGCACTGTCGGAGGGGAAGTACTGAGGGAGCACCGCACTGTCGGAGGGGCAGTATTGAGGGAGCGCCGCACTGTCGGAGGGGTAAGTACTGAGGGGCAGTACTCAGGGAGCGTCGCACTGTCGGAGGGGCAGTACTGAGGGAGCGCTACACTGTCGGAGGGGCAGGACTGAGGGAGCACAGCACTGTCGGAGGGGCAGTACTGAGGGAGCACCACACTGTCGGAGGGGCAGTACTGAGGGAGCACCGCACTGTCGGAGGGGCAGTACTGAGGGAGCATCGTACTGTCGGAGGGGCAGTACTGAGGGAGCGCTACACTGTCGGAGGGGCAGTACTGAGGGAGCACCGCACTGTCGGAGGGGCAGTCCTGAGGGAGCACCGCACTGTCGGAGGGGCAGTACTGAGGGAGCATCGTACTGTCGGAGGGGCAGGACTGAGGGAGCAAAACACTGTCGGAGGGGCAGTACTGAGGGAGCACTGTACT